>NC_136062.1:288221116-288286116 GCF_964261635.1 Lissotriton helveticus
TGCTGAGCTGCAGCTTTCACAATAAATGCAAAAACCATGCTTACCTGCTTGTGGTTTCTTCCTTGTGGACAACTCTCTCGTTGGATGTGTAGCGGCCTGTCCTGCCGCGGAAGAAGCCCCGCTGTGGTTGCACAGTCCTGGAGGGCGCCAATCGACGCCTACCGTTATGGGGCAGATGAGAGCAGAGTGAAAGTCGAATGGTGCAGCCCCCCACCTCTGAAGCGTGCATTGCCCAACTGTGGTTATTTTATTGATGCGACAAGAGTGACTGAACAGCAATCTACTTGAATATGATTGCACGGGACTCAGATGACCAGAAGGCAATGCGGGAGGTCCCGCCCTTTCTAATCAAGGTCACGAGTATTTCTGGGTGCCGTTGATTGCTGAAACGCCACTCTTACAGTCCGCCCATGAAGAAGTGCGCCTCGCGCACGAAACGCGTCGGCATTTGGACTTTTGAAAATTAATGCCGGTTTGAAGATGCTGAGCTGCAGCTTTCACAATAAATGCAAAAACCATGCTTACCTGCTTGTGGTTTCTTCCTTGTGGACAACTCTCTCGTTGGATGTGTAGCGGCCTGTCCTGCCGCGGAAGAAGCCCCGCTGTGGTTGCACAGTCCTGGAGGGCGCCAATCGACGCCTACCGTTATGGGGCAGATGAGAGCAGAGTGAAAGTCGAATGGTGCAGCCCCCCACCTCTGAAGCGTGCATTGCCCAACTGTGGTTATTTTATTGATGCGACAAGAGTGACTGAACAGCAATCTACTTGAATATGATTGCACGGGACTCAGATGACCAGAAGGCAATGCGGGAGGTCCCGCCCTTTCTAATCAAGGTCACGAGTATTTCTGGGTGCCGTTGATTGCTGAAACGCCACTCTTACAGTCCGCCCATGAAGAAGTGCGCCTCGCGCACGAAACGCGTCGGCATTTGGACTTTTGAAAATTAATGCCGGTTTGAAGATGCTGAGCTGCAGCTTTCACAATAAATGCAAAAACCATGCTTACCTGCTTGTGGTTTCTTCCTTGTGGACAACTCTCTCGTTGGATATATATATATATATATATATATATATATATATATATATATATATATATATATATATATATATATATATATATATATATATATATATATATATATATATATATATATATATATATATATATATATATATATATATATATATATATCCAAATCCAACGCAATCGCTAAGGACCCCTGCCGCTTCCAGTCGCGGCTCGGACGGGATAGCGAATCCCCCTAGATCCAACCTTTCACTTCTCCTTTAAAGAAAAGATTGTCCGGGCCGCTTGTAGTTGCAAAAGCGTGTTTATTGGGAAGACTTCGCTCGACGCGTTTCGCAGGTAGGACCCGCTTTCTCACGATAACGAGACAACTGTTTCCCGTGCAATGTATACTTAGTCACAAGGTATTAGCGTGCCTCGTTTGCCCACTTGGGCGTCACTGCCATTTACCGAAAGGCTCGCAGACGTGTTCTGCATTCATTTGACCATTTCGTCGCACTGTCTCATTTTGAATTGAATTACAATGTAACATGTGTTTTGTCCACAGGTATTGCATTATGTTCTTAATTTATCGCAAAGTACCTTTTATGTTTATATTATTTGTGCTTCACTATGCAGTTACAAAGTGAACCTAACTCACAGCGTTTTCAGCGAGTCTGTTTATTGCTACTGGTATGATGCTAATACCTTGTGACTAAGTATATATTGCACGGGAAACAGTTGTCTCGTTCTCCTTTAAAGTAAAGCTTGTGAGAACAATCACCCACAACACAAAGCAACAGCGACATCATGTGGCCACGTTGATTAAATCAGGTGTAGCTTTTTTTCCAACCTTTTTCTAAAGGCTCAATTTAAACATTTCAGGAAAATGATTGCATTATTGTTTGCAACCGAAATTGTGAGTTGCCCAACAAAGTGCCATCATTACAAGGGGCTACAGTGCAGAACACAAACCCTTTGCAACTAACACTGCTAAATAAAAGTAATACGTATTCGGCTCATCTCAAATCGAACACTTACAGTGAAGAAGCCTCCACTTCCAAGAACTTGATATGTGGCAACTCTCCAGATAGGTTTGTTTTTCAGAGCACTGTCTTTCTTCTACAAAGAGCGGAATGGGAACCCAGTGCAGCAAGTTTCCCTTTTCTAACCTTTCCGTATGAATCGAGAAGTGATAAAATAGTGAATGCCCAGAGATCAATATGCGCAGCGTTCCAACCATGCCATGGATACTTACAACCACCCCGAACAACTTTGCCATGACATGCGCGGCCTTTGCCTAGTCCTCCACCACGAGTATTGACACGATTGTTCGGGAAAATCTCAAGAACTACTGGGGCGGAATGCCAGTAATGCAGAGGTCTTTACGCTGTTTTGAAGGGACCTCCTCTAAGCAATGTTTTGAAGCCGAGCCCTCCATCCAAAATGTTATGGAAAGGATTTGGGGAGAGGCAGGGCTGAGCAGAGGGGGTGGGGCTTATTAGATCACTTCAGGGATATATTGTCTTTAGTCTGTTCACGGGCACAGACCACAGGTTGTGTGAATCTCTCACTAAACTCGCTATACTAACAAGCATTGGAAATGCAATAGGTCTCGCAGCATTAGAGTTAGTGCTTTTAGAATTGTTTATGGGTTTTTTTTGTAAATCTTTAGCATTTTTGTTTCCTGTAGCCAATGCTAAAGAATTACAAATAAAAAAAGCCATAAACAATTCTAAAAGCTCTAACTCAAATGCTCCGAGACCTATTGCACTGTGTGAGGGTGAGGGGTTGAGGGTGAGTGAGGGTGAGTGAGGGTGAGTGAGGGTGAGTGAGGGTGAGTGAGGGTGAGTGAGGGTGAGTGAGGGTGAGTGAGGGTGAGTGAGGGTGAGTGAGGGTGAGTGAGGGGTTGAGGGTGAGTGAGGGGTTGAGGGTGAGTGAGGGGTTGAGGGTGAGTGAGGGTGAGTGAGGGTGAGTGAGGGTGAGTGAGGGTGAGTGAGGGTGAGTGAGGGTGAGTGAGGGTGAGTGAGGGTGAGTGAGGGTGAGTGAGTGAGGGTGAGTGAGGGAGGGTGAGGGAGGGTGAGTGAGGGTGAGTGAGGGTGAGTGAGGGTGAGTGAGGGTGAGTGAGGGTGAGTGAGGGTGAGTGAGGGTGAGTGAGGGTGAGTGAGGGTGAGTGAGGGTGAGTGAGGGTGAGTGAGGGTGAGTGAGGGTGAGTGAGGGTGAGTGAGGGTGAGTGAGGGTGAGTGAGGGTGAGTGAGGGTGAGTGAGGGTGAGTGAGGGTGAGTGAGGGTGAGTGAGGGTGAGTGAGGGTGAGTGAGTGAGAGGGTGGTTGAGGGTGAGTGAGTGAGGGTGAGGGGTTGAGGGTGAGGGGTTGAGGGTGAGGGGTTGAGGGTGAGGGGTTGAGGGTGAGGGGTTGAGGGTGAGGGGTTGAGGGTGAGGGGTTGAGGGTGAGGGGTTGAGGGTGAGGGGTTGAGGGTGAGTGAGTGAGGGTGAGGGGTTGAGGGTGAGTGGGTGAGGGTGAGGGGTTGAGGGTGAGTGAGGGTGAGGGGTTGAGGGGGAGGGGTTGAGGGTGGGTGAGGGGTTGAGGGTGAGGGGTTGAGGGTGAGTGAGGGGTTGAGGGTGAGTGAGGGGTTGAGGGGGAGGGGTTGAGGGGGAGGGGTCGAGGGGGAGGGGTTGAGGGTGAGTGAGGGTGAGTGAGTGAGAGTGAGGGGTTGAGGGTGAGTGAGGGTGAGGGGTTGAGGGTGGGTGAGTGAGGGTGAGGGTTTGAGGGTGAGGGGTTGAGGGTGAGGGAGTGAGGGTGAGGGGTTGAGGGTGAGGGGTTGAGGGTGAGTGAGGTGGAGGGTGGTTGAGTGAGGATGAGTGAGAGTGAGGGTTAGTGAGAGGGTGAGGGATTGAGGGTGAGTGAGTGAGGGTGAGGGGTTGAGGGTGAGTGAGGGTGAGGGAGGGTGAGGGGTTGAGGGTGAGTGAGGGTGAGTGAGGATGAGTGAGGATGAGTGAGGATGAGTGAGAGTGAGGGTGAGTGAGGGGTTGAGGGTGAGGGGTTGAGGGTGAGGGTGAGTGAGGGGTTGAGGGTGAGTGAGGGTGAGGGTGAGGGGTTGAGGGGGAGGGGTCGAGGGGGAGGGGTCGAGGGGGAGGGGTTGAGGGTGAGTGAGGGTGAGTGAGTGAGTGAGGGTGAGGGGTTGAGGGTGAGTGAGTGAGGGTGAGGGGTTGAGGGTGGGTGAGTGAGGGTGAGGGTTTGAGGGTGAGGGGTGTCCCCAAACAGAAAGTTCCAAACTTTGCCATTGGCATATTCTAAACCTCACTCTTAAACATTACATACCAACAGTCACTATGCAATGCTGAACAAACCCGGCAATTGGTGAAAACGGCCAACTTTCAAAATCTAGAAAAGTTAATGCCCTGTAACAATTTTGTAAAACCCCGGTCAAAATCGCCCAGAAAACAACCCTGAATAAAAAATAAAACTGACAACTAAATAGATTCCTACTTGCCTCCCTACTGGGTCCATAGACTGACACCAAAGGACATCATCAGAAATAATAGTGACAGTACATCAACGAGTCACACTTAACCAGCTGCCGAGGGTACTGGCATCTTGGTCCTAAGAATCCTTTCATTTACCAATCTTAAAACGGAGGGAACAGTCCAGTTATCCACTAACAAGCATTTGTCACAAACCTGATCAAACGACCGATCTCCGGCAAATCAGCGCCAACAACTAACACGCCTATATTGAAGTCAAATAAAATCCCATTCTGCTCGAATTCTCAGTAAGTTTGCTGCTAGGAACTCTACTCAAGTGCTCCAACTGTCTAGGTGCGGGAGGGAAGATTACCATTCCTTACTTCACAATGCATAATGAATCTTTTGTCTGGATCCACGGTCTAACAGTTTGGTGTCTGAAGGTTTCATTAAGGCCTCTAGAAAGGGGTGAAAGTAGATGAGCATGCATGCCACGGTCCCGGGCTGGGAGGTCCCCACGCCCATACTGGTCGGTACTCTATCACACTATTTGCGCACATTTAATAGCCACAACCTTAATACCAGGACATGCATTAAATATCTATCCCATGCTGGCAGCACAAATTCCTAATCAAACATCACTTTATCCAATGCTGGGTTTTTGCCAAAGGTACATTCTCTTGCCAACTGAAGGACGTTCATTCTTGTAAATACTTGCCATCACTGCAACAAAACCCCACAAGTAGACGATGGGAGATGAGGTGAGCCGGAGACTAGACAGATGTATTATCTTGGGGAAAATGTTTAACAAATAAGAATATATAGCTATGTGCTGTAGCATATATGAAAATCTAAAAAGATGTGTTCTCACTTGCACAGCCCCTGCAAAAAAGATACGTGACGTGAAGGCAGCCTGGAAGTCACCCTAAGAAAGCCCCATACACTGGCCCTTCCTACCATCCTTACATATGCATCCTGTTAACCCACCTTATCTGCAGCCGTGGGCTTCCAGGCGCCTTCTTAGCCCGAAAGAGTCTCTGTAGCTCCAACCATTGGCTCTGTCATTTCAGGGGAGTATCTTAATAACTATACCTTTTACTTAACTTTCGAAGTCGAGAGGGAAATCCCGTGGGATCTCGCCAAATGTCACAGCACCCTCGAAGGGAACACGAGAGCAAATAAATCCGGATTATACAGAGACAATGGTAAATCATTTCCACCGTACAGGAGCAGAGCACTGCACTGCAGGCAACTCAACCCGAGCATGTCGGGATTTGGGACCCGCTGAGAGGATTCGGGAAGCCAGCACCGGAGCGGAGCACGAGGGCCTGCGTCTGTCAGCAGTGATGGCGGATTAGACACTGATTGCTGCAGGGGGGGGCACTCGCGGGAGGCACGCTATTAAACTGAGTCTTAGACCATATAATTGTTTCTGTGCTGAGCACAGGCGCCGGCATCATCTATGGAGTGAGCGAGGAGAGGGAGAAAGGCGGGAAAAAAGAAGGAAAACCTGTGACGCGAGGCACGGGGTAAGCAAGAAGAGGGAGGAAGCACAGGAGAGATATGGTGGAAGCAAAAGGATAATAGAGAAAAGGAGAAGCCAAGGAGACATGAAGCAGAGGCGAGAGGGGAAGCGCAGGGCAGAGGGGAGGGGGAGGTAAAACAAGGTGAGCTGAAATGAAGCAAAAGAAAGAGGAATTAAATGAGGAGAAGAAGGAACTGAGTAGAGAGAAAGAAAAAGCATTGTCGAGGCTTTCCAGGCCAGATAAGAAGTAGAATAAACGTGAATGGGGGGAGGAGGGAGGAGAAATGCGTCTCGGCCGGAGCAGGGGGCGGAGCAGGGAGAGCGGGCTTTGTAATGTAATTGGCACGGCCGGCCGTGAAACTGAAAGCATGGCCGGCCGGCCGTGAAAGCCTTTGATGCGGCAGGGGAAATGCGAGACGGCGGGGAGGGGGCGGAGCGGGTAAACAAAGACGGACGTGCACGCGCTTTTAAGCTCAATGCGCATGCGCATTGAGCTTAAAAGTCACGGGCACTGCAAGGAATCGCCACGATTCCTTGCAGTGTGGATAAAGAGTGGATAAGTCCCAATACTCTCGCTTGCTCGATGCGCATGCGCATCGACAGGCGAGACCTAAAAAGTATCGTCTATGCCTGTTCTCACCCTACCACCAGAGGTGCTCGTGACATATGTATGTGTATGTGTGCATGGATCGTCAGGATACAAATTGACCTGTTGGGATTGGCACTTCGCCAGTTGCAAACCATGTTCTGTTTACTCTTTACAGGTCTAGGAACTTGAGTAGGACCAATCGGCCTGCTAATCGGTATTACCGCCCATAGAAGGTTGTATACCACGTTGCAAGTTTCTAATTAATTATTTCATTATATTTTTTCATCACTTTTTGATTCATTTTTCACTGTGTGGTACACTTGAATTAGGTCCTGAAGAATTTCCTTCGCGGAAAGGAACATGTCGACCATTCATGAAGGTAGTAGCTAACCTGCTAGGACAGTTCCAGGGCATTTAGCTCCCTTCCCACCCCCTTTTAACCAAGGAAATCTACCACAAGAATAAAATAGGTTGTGGATTGATTTACCTTTTTTAACTTTACTATCCACTTCACGCCCACACACTAAACCCCTCCTGCCCTCTTACACGCATGCACCACATGGCCGGGACAAAAGATCTCCGATAAAGAGCCCCGATTTCGGGAGCGCGTCAGACATTGCAGCGCCAGTCTGACGAGGAGCAGAACCCATATGATGAAGCATGACACCTAGCTTGCTGGGTGTGTGAGGGTTCTAGTCCCAACAAGGGGATTCCCCCCTCATCCTAGCACACACTACACTACTACTTCACTCTTCCCGGGGAACTTTGTACTCTCTTTGTATTATATGCTTGATGGACATATACACTGGACCCCGTTAAACAATGTCCTACCTTGTCCCTCTCTTTGTTTAAATATATTGTCTATAGCTCATAAAAATTAGACTCATAAAAGTTCAAATGGCTCAACCAAGCATAAATTGACCAAACACACTGCTCCCCATAATTGGAGTATTATAACCCCCTCATGCTACGGAGACCCAATACAACTGCACCTGCACTAGCGACAGCTATAGCCCGGAGTAGCAACCTTTATCCCCACTAGTTCACCCCTTCCCCGCCATGCCTTACCACCTCTAGTCTTAAGAGGCTCTATGTCCCTTTCAGGAAGAAAAATGTTGCTACCCACCCCCTTTAAAGTAAGGGTACCCCCAATGTTAATGCTAAAAAGGATAATGAGCCCCCCCCATGGCCCTTTGTTAAAGGGAGACGATCATAGTAGTGATGCTGGGGGCCCCTCAACTGTCGCTGCACCTGCTTCGCTAATGATAGCTATTGCCTTGCAAAGAGGCTGCCTCCTCTGCCCTTTGTTAGAAACCCGGACCCTGTGTAGGAGAGTGGGGTCTGCAATCCTATGGTCACCCCAGATTTTTGCTACACTGGTTTACGACTTTCCCTGGCTGTGGGCCTGCTAATCAAACCCACAGCCTAGCTGTTCTCTCTCTAAATTGACAACCATGTACTTTAGGTGCACTTACCAATTGGTACTGGTCCACCTTATCAGTCCCTGTACCCAGGGCATAGTTGTACCCAGGGCCTACCAGGGGCGGAGGCATGTATTATGCCACCCCTGGCTGGCCATCTAAAACTGACACAACTGGCTGCATGACAGCTGGGGCAAGGTGGTGTAATCACCCTTTGCTGTAGATATAGTATACCTATATCTAACCCTAAAATGGACACATATATTCCTATCAGTCACTCCTATGGCAGGCCTTATCAATCCTGAAGGCAGAGTGCTTGGAATTATGTGAGATGGTGCTCTGGCATGAGCTGAGCCCGTTTGCAGCTTGCGGAACCAAGTCCTAATAGCTGTTCCATGATAACGCTATACCATATACTCTTAAGTGCATTATCAACCTCGCGGTTAAATGCTAACTCTGGTATAACATTATCAAAACATGTCGAGTAAGGTGTCATACGAATTGGAATACTACCCCCTCGCCAATTCTGGCGACGGGGGTAGCATTCCACCCTTCTAGAGGGGCACGACATGTATGTAACTGTGAACCCCGGTTAAAGTTAACTCGAGCCTCAGCATCACAAAATGGATGCTGCCACCACAGACAAGTCTGAACTCCTGCTGCTGGGAGTCCTTCCAGCGAGGGAGGCTTGGACAAAGGGTTTCCTGCCTTGGGAGGTGCTAGCACCACCCCAGACAGGATTTTGTCTATTGGGTAGGACAGGCCTGAAAGGAATGAGACATGCCTGGGGCACACAAGGTGCCCTGTGCATACACCGGTTCAAACCAGTTGCTGGGGCACTCCAGCCCCAGCTCTGGCGTGAAACCGGACAAAGGATAGGGGGTGTAGCCACCCCCCTTCCTGGTCCCACCCAGGGGAGGGACCTAGTCAGTAGTGCAGCCCCCTTTAGGAGAATAAAGGTAGGAGCTGGTCCCATTCCAAGTTAGATTATCCTGAACAAATTCTACAAGAAGAAACTCTGGACTTCGACGTTCTGCTCCACAGAAGACTGAAGAATCTCCCTTGTGGACAAGGAGTGTCCACCCTGCAACTGCAGGCACCATCAAGCGTCCAGCGGCTTCACTTTGTCGTCTTCCCTCGAGGATCCAGACTTCAGAGCCCGACGAGACCCGGATTCCCAGACCTCTCCGACCTCAACTCACATCTGCAGCAAAGCTGAGACCCGTGGGTGCGACGAGACACGTGGGACCGGCCATCTTGACCGAACTTGCACTTCGCTTCCAGCACGACTCCCGAGGTAAACTCGACCAAGTGCTTTGGGGATTGAGAAGCCCCAGTCCTGAGCAGCCCCTGCACCGAAGATCAGCCCTCCAGCTTCCACGAGATCTGCGTGGGGCCCTTCTGCTTGTTTGATGCTCGACGCGTTGTCTGGTCACTTGCCGGCTGGCTAGTGGCCTCCTAGACGACGAACCTTTGAATCTTCACTGCTGGTCTGGTTGCTCCAGACTGGCACTTGCTCCCTTCCAAAAGAGGGGCACCCCGGACTCTCCTAGTCCGCACCAGACGTCTTTCCACTCACCGCGTGGGTTGCCTTTGCCAAGGCCTGTTGACTCCAATCCCGGATCCGACACGGCCGACAGCGAGAGCCTGCGTGGGACAGCTCGTGCCTCCATCCTGGTCGCCGAAGACACCTCCTGGTCCACGTGGCTGCAGAGTCAAGCGTCCACTCTTCACCTGATCGCGACGACAGCACCTGGTTCTTTCCTGGTTCCACACCGGTCACTGGCTAGTGACTTTGAACACTGTCCCCTCTGCTTTTCAGGTCCTCTTCTTCACCGATCCACCCTTGGATCGCACCGGACATCTTCCTCCTGGTCGCCTGCAGCATCTTTTCTTCCAGGCTCCATTGACTTCTACGCGAGAACCCGACACACTTTGACACCCATGCACCCGCAGCCCGTGGGTGAGGTAACGAGAGCATTTCGGTGCTCAAGGGTAGTTTAACTGTCCTAGTGTCCAGTTCCACAGTCGTTTTAGTCCTACCTAGTCAGGATTGTCCGTACTCACCTTTAACTTGAACTGTACTGTCCATAGACGTTGTTACGCATCTCGCGTGTGGGTTCACACTCTGCACAAGCGCCCCGTGGACCTCCTATTACTTACCTAGAGTTAGTGTAGCATGGTCCAAACGATCCTACAGCCTCTGGACAGCTCCATTCCTTTTATCGACTTTCACATTCCACTTACTTAGTATATGGTTTGTCGTGCACCTAGGGCACCATTGTAATTTTGTGCAACTTGTCGTATTTTTCTTAAGAGATTGTCATGGGCTTAGCCCTCTGACCTCATAAAGAGTTCAGAGGTGTTGTTATTAATAAATAGACTGTTTATTTTCATAACAACCTGTGTGGTGTCCTTTCATCTGATGTTCAAGGGGTTATATTGTGGTAAAACAGCTGGCTTCACATGCCAAAAGAGTTTAGCCTAAGACTGCTTTGTCCATGCTACCATTAGGATAGCTGGTCTATAAGGTTGACTTACAACCAATCACCATAAGGGTTGTTTGGACTGATACAAGGTGATCACTAGAACTAGTGAGCATCAGAGAAAAATATCAGCTGCGGTCGGTTTGTGACGTAACTTGGTCGGGACTAAAGGTGGCGGAAGATTACTGGATGCTTCCGGGGTTGCTTTTGGCAAGCCCTCGGCAAGAAGAGGGTACATACCCTTAATAAGGGCATTTCTCTGTCTGTCTGACTGTTCGGTTTTAACTCGTTCACCTATCTCGATTAGTTCCCTTTCTTGGGCTCTTTCTGAGGATTCTCTACTTAATTCTGACTTTCTGATTTCTTTTTCGGTTCTTTTATGAGATTCTTTGCGCCATAACTCGATGGCATCTTTCTGTGACTGTCTGGCTTTCTTTTTCCATAATACTTCTTCTACTCGCATGATGCACTCGGCATCCCATGTACCCGATACGGGCCATCTGTACTTTTCTTCTAACTGTTTGGTGTACTCCACCCACAAATCTAGATACAATATGGCACTTATGCCATGCTTCTGATACATAAAATGACCTGGACTGTCCCTAGGCGGGACAGGAACTGCTTCTTCTAACAGACCTTTTCTAGTTCTTAACTGACGTAATTTAGAAAACAAAGGCATGACTGGGCTGGAGCCTAGACACAATACAATACACAATAAACACAATAATTACACCACTTTCATACCACGACATTGAAATACATGAATGACATTTTAAAATAACAGTTCGGACAAAATTCCACCTGGAATACTGAAAACAGAATACATGAATTTCTCGAGAACAGAACAGACTAGAACAGAAACTAGATGCACTGCTAAAACAGTACGAAACTTACCGGTCTCATAAAGAGACACGTCAGGACCCGCATCCACCTAAGTGGACACTTCGTGTTGGATCTGTGTACCCCAAACCCACGGACCAGAGACAATGCAATTGACCCTGTCTAGATACTACCTCAGCAACGGTACTCACCGGGCAGCAAGAACGGAAGGCCTCGGACTGGACTGGACTGGACTGCTACGACGCCGGGCGGACGAACTTCGGACTTCTGTTACGGGTGGGCCTCCGGATACCTCGGACCTTGGACTCTCGGCTTGGGCTCTGGTCGGGACTCGCCGCGTTCCTCCACCGCCTCGTCTGGATGCTGGACCGCAACCTCCGTCTCCTCCGTGGGCCTGAGGGATACTTGAAGCAGAAATATCTGCCACTGCGCAGGATGGTTCCGTCACGACTGCAGAGGATCAGGGGGCTTGCGTGGCTTCTCCGGCGCGTGGGGAAAGGGCAAGTCCCTGTTCGGGCGCCATTATGTGGTAAATAAATAAATAATACCTCTATTTTTGACTGGACATAACAATAACAGATAGCTCAATAAATAAGAGTCAAGATTCGAGGTAGTAGGAGTTTGCAGGTTTAATACAGCATAAGGACAGGAACAGGACAACCTGCACGGGCAAGATCTGGGATGGCTAGCAACTTTCAATAACAGTGCACAAGTATATATACTAAAACAATTGCATTACAGTGCATACAGTAGGCGTAGCAGTGGGTGGGGTTCGTAGCAGTCGCGAAAGATAAGGGTGAAAGTAGGTGTAACAGGAGGCGTGTACATAGACATGTGATGTAAACGTAACAGAATATGTCATAAATGGGGCGGAAACATGGAGGGGGCTACCTAAGGAGCCGGGACCTCTAACCTAGTGGTGCGCGCAAACTGACAATGACGTGTAACTAGGGAGAAGCTGGGGGCTATGACTTCTGAGCTAGAAGGAGAGACGAAAGTCTGGAGAGTCAGAGCGACATGTACCTAAACACTATCTAGTATCTGATGTTTAGAGAACATGTTGATAGAATCCAAAAGTTATCAGGGCAAAGGCTAACAGATTCTAAGACTGGTGCATGAATTATTCTACATGTAGTGTGTGTTGAGGAATATTAAATGACCATAAATACAGTATTTCTCTTACATGGAGACGTAAAGGCTAGACGATGACTGAAACTATTGATGCGATTCAGTAGCTTAGGAATGCAGAGAAGGAGAGCTGGACTGATAACTGGAATCATAACATACTCTTGGCAGACTGGCAGGCAGAGCCAGGCCGAGCCGGGCACTGTGAGGCAGGAAGTAAGTGAAGGGTCAGGGATACAGGTGGGGGCTGTATCGCTCCTCAGCGAGGGTTCATAAGACAGGAGCTGAATCTGAGTCCGGGCCCTTTTGAGGCCTAGAGACGGAGACTTTACAATGAAATAACGTGCACACTGTGAAACGTGGCAACGTAGCTTTACATAGGCCTGATATTCGTAGCTTTCACGAGAACTGGGAACTGGCATACTAGAGATGGACACAACTATAATTGCGTCTTTAATCGATCATGGGGAATACATATGCATATTAATCATGCACACATAACATAAGATGGGGAACACGTAGGGACACAGAACATGGCAAAATTTACTTTTCCACAACCTGAACACACATTTGGACCCCAGCAAAGATAAATCAAGTAAGCAGGGAGGGCAGTCACCCAAGGCAGCTATGGTCATGAACAGTGCGTCCCTTGACCCTGTCTTTAGGCAGGTCGCTCCCCCACGCCGCACAGCGCCACCAGGGCAACTCTGTGCCTCTGCTGCCTGTCACAACCGCTGCCGCAGGATCGAGGCCCCTCTGCCTTAGTAGTCCAGGACTGCTGTATTTTGTTTTGCTGCCTTGCCTAATTTTGTATTGCTGCCTTTGTATTTTTTTGTCTCCTTAGCTTTTCCTTTTTCTCTGTACCCCCTGTTTTTGCCTTCTGTGTCCCTTGCTTCACCAGTTCCCACCGCTGTGTCCCCGCCCCCCTGTTCATCCATTCGCTGTCCTGCTTCCGCCTCCCAGCTGCTCCTTCCTCCCACCTCCCCGCGCGGCTGGCACCCGCCTAAGGCAAGCCTGTCTGCGCCCGCCCGGGCCGCGCCCAGCGTCAACCCCCTGGCCCCTGACACCGCTACGATGCCAGCACCCTCCACGCACTCCACACCGGACGATTACACACCTGCTTCCTGGCCGCCCAAAGCGCATCCAAGGACCCTTCTCCTGCCGAAGCTGTAGCTTCACCAGCCTGAATGCCGCCAAACCAACCACCGAGAAAGGACGCAACCACCTCACATGCATTCTACTCAACACCCGCTCCGCCAGTAAAAACTCCATCGAACTCTGGGACCTTCTTGACGCCACCTCCCCAGAGGTCACCTTGATGACAGAAACCTGGATGAACCCCTCCTCGGCACCAAACATCGTCATAGCCATCCCTGACGGCTACAAGATCACCAGTAGGGACCGCACCAACGGAACAGGAGGAGGAATCGCCATCGTCCACAGGAACACCCTCAGAGTCTCAACCAGCACCGCCGACTCCCTCAGCACCGCCGAACACACTCACTTCCAGATCTACCCTGATCCCAACACCACCCTCATAGGAACCCTCGTCTACAGACCCCCTAGCCCCCAGCCACAGTTCAGAAACTCCATCGCAGACTTCGTCAGCACGCACGCCCTTGCCTCCACAAACTACATTCTCCTCGGAGACCGGAACTTCCACCTCGAGAACAACAATGGCACCAACTCCACCACCATGATGATTGACAACTTCGGACTCAGACAGCTCGTCACAACATCCACCCACTCCGCCGGCCACACGCATGACCCCTCCTTCTCCGCAAGCTCCCACGTCACCTTCAGCCACACCACCGAACTTCACTGGACCGACCATCACTGCATCCACTTTACCTTCCAGAAAGCCACCACGCATCACCGCAACCAATAGTTCCCCCACCACAGTTGGAGCAAAGTCAACGAAGACCAGCTAAACACCACCCTCACCCTCGTCCTAAGCCCACCCGTCAACCCCACCGACACCTGCAACCTCAGACAGTGGATCGAAGACTGCGCCAACACTCTTGCCTCAATCAAGTAACCCTCCAACAGATGCATCAACAAGAAAGGCAGCTGGTTCACCACGGACCTGTAGGCCTCCAAGCAAACCTGACGAAAACTGGAAAAGAAATGGCACCGCGAACAGACACCGGACAGCTACGCTGCCCACAAGAATGCCATCCGCAGACACCATCACCTCATAAGATCCGTCAAAAGGGCCTCCTTCAAGGACCACCTAGACAACACGCACAACTGCAAAAAGCACTTCAACATCGTGAAGGAACTCTCCAACCCCAGCTCCAACACCAACACCAACGACATCCTACCATCATAAGATCTGTGCGACTCCCTCGCCACCTTCTTCCATCCCTAGATCGCAGACATCCACGACAGCTTCAACAACCTGACCGTCCCACAGCCACAGAGACCTCCAACCCCACAGATACCACCCACACCGATCCCCTGCTCTCCTGGACCAACATAGACGACGGCATCATGAAAATCATGAACACCATCCACTCCGGCTCTCCGTCAGACCCATGCCCACACCGCATCTTCAACTAAGCCAGCGCCACCATCGCACCCCATCTCCGCAAGGCCAACATCTACTTCGAGACCGCAAACTTCCCAGAGAGATGGAAGCACACCAAAATCAACGCCTCACTCAAAAAACCCAAGGCGGACCCAGGAGACGTCAACAACTTCCAGTCCATTTCCCTGCTCCCATTTCCGGCAAAGGTGATCGAGAAGACCGTCAACAGACAACTGACCCGCTACCTTGAGGAGAACAGCATCCTGGACCCGTCCTAGTCTGGGTCCCGCAGCAACCACAGCACCGAAACTGCCCTCATCGCCGCCACTGATGACATCTGCTGGACAGTGGCAAAACCGCGGCCCTCATACTCCTGGACTTATCAGCCGCCTTCAACAGTCTGCCACCGCACCCTACGCACACGCCTCCACAACGCAGGGATCCGAGACAAGGCTCTGGAATGGACCACCTCTTTCCTCTCCGGCAGAACCCAGAGCAACCGCATCCCCCCCTTTCCGCTCTGAAGCCACCGCGATCATCTGCGGCATACCTCAAGGATCATCCCTCAACCCGACATTGTTCGACGTCTACATGACACCGCTCTCCCATGTCACCCGTCCGCACGACCTCAACATCATCTCCTACGCCGACAACACCCAGCTAATCCTCTCCCTCACCAAGGACCCCCTCACTGCCAAAAGCAACCTCCACGAAGGAATGAAAGCTGTCGCCGAGTGGATGAGGAACTGCCGTCTGAAGCTGAACTCGGACAAGACAGAGGTCCTCATCCTTGGCTCCACCCCTTCGGCCTTGGACGACTCCTGGTGGCCAACCGCACTGGGAGCAGCACAGACACTCACCGGCCACGCACGCAACCTGGGGTTCATCATTGACTCAACACTCTCAATGACCAAGCAAGTCAACACAGTCTCGTCCTCCTGCTTTAACACCCTACGCATGCTCTGCAAGATCTACAGGTGGATCCCCACCGAAACGAGAAGAATGGTCACCCAGGCACTCGTCAGAAGAAAGCTGGACTACGGTAACAACCTCTACGCAGGAGCCTCTGCCAAACTCCTGAAACAACTACAACACATACAGAACACCTTTGCACGCGTGATCCTCTGCATCCCCCGCCACAGCCACATCACACCCCATCTGCACGGGCTCCCCGTCAACAAGAGGATCACCTTCAAGCTCCTCACCCACACACACAAGGCACTCCACAATACCGGACCGGCATACCTCAACAGATTACTCACCTTCTACACCCCGAACAGCCAGCTCCGCTCCGCATACCTCGCCCTCGCCACCGCCCCCGCATCAGAAGAACGACCACCAGCGGCAGATCGTTCTCTTACCTTGCCACCAAAACCTGGAACACCATCCCCATCCTCCTACAGCAGACCTAGGACCTACTAACCTTCAGGAAGCTTCTCAAGACCTTGCTATTCGAGCAGTAGCAGCAGCCCTCCCCACCCCCCAGTGCCTTGAGACCCTCACAGCTAAGTAGTGCGCTTTACAAATGGTTTAATTGAATTTAATTAATTGGGATAGCCGAACTGGGCCTTACAGATAAATGGGGACTCCGCAACACAGACAGATTGGAAGGCACACATGCATCTACAGCGCATGGTAGCTGGTCAAGATTAGACTATTGGCTGCTGAGTGATGAAGTGAACGCATGGGTCTGTGCAATAGATGTGATGCCCAGAACGCTCTCTGATCACAAACCAGTTGGCTTATCCTACACATGCCGCTGAGCGTCCCTCGTCAATTTACATGGCGCTTTAGATCAGAGGTGTGAGAAGTTGGCCTGATGTGCAGTGCTCACTATTCTAGTGATCACTATATATCAGTCCAAACAACCCTTATTGATGATTGGTTGTAAGTCAACCTTATAGACCAGCTATCCTAGTAGCATGGATACGAGCAGTCTAAGGCTAAGACTCTAGAGGGCGTGTTAAGCCAGCTGTTTTACCATCACATTACCCCTTGAACACCCAGTGAAAGGACACCACACAAGTGTTATGAAAATAAACAGTGTATTTATTAGAATCACAACAACCCTGTACTCTTTATGAGAACAGGGTGCTAGGCACACAACAAAACTCTTACGAAAATACTTAAGTTAGCACAGTATATACAAATGCCCGAGGGGCACGAAAAGCCATATACTCTAAAAGTGGAATGCGAATTACTAGCAGGTAAGTAACGATTCTCAGAGGCTTTAGAAACGCTAGGCCTACAATACTGAACACTCAGGTTAGGAGCAGGAGGCCTAGGGGAGCCACGTGCAGAGTGGGAACTCTCACGCGTAAGGCGGGAAAAAGCCTATGGAAGCTAGAAATCACAAAGTTACTGTTCTCGGGCGAACCCGACTAGGTAGGTCGAAAACGACAGTGGATCTGGACCCTTGGATAGTGAGGCTATGCTGGGGCACCGAAATGCCGAAGTTACCTAGCCCAGGGGCTGCGGCTGCATAGGTCTGAAAAGACGTCGGGATTCCTCGTTGACGAGCCGGGAGCCTGAAGAAGAAGTTGCTGGCAGGCGGCCAGTGAAGAAAAGTTCGAAGAGATCCAAGCCTGGATCAGGGAAGAAGAAAACCTGAAAGCAGAGGGGACCAAGTTCTTGAATCACTAGCCAGTGATTAAGTGGGCACCAGGATGGCACCGGGCGAAGTCACCGCAGTCAGGTGAGTGGGTGCTGCTGGGCTCTGTAGTCTCACGGACCAGGAGGCGTTGTCGGCGACCAGGATGGAGGTACGAGCTGTCCCACGATGGATGATGCTCTCGACGTCGCTGGACCCAGGATTGGGGCAACAAGTCTTGGCAAATTCAAGCCCACGCGGTGGACCTAAAATGGCGTCTGGAGTGGACCAGGAGGGTCCGGGGTGCTCCTCTTTTGGAAGGGAGCAAGGGCCAGTCTGGAGCAACCAGACCAGCAACAGTGATGTCGTCGGGCGTCGTTAAGAAGGCCACACGCCAGCGGGCTAGTAGCCAAACAACGCGGTGAGCAGCAAAAAGCAGAAGGGCCCCACGCAGATCGTGGAGATGCTGGGAGGCTGAACTTCGGTGCTGGAGCTGCTCAGGGTCGGGGCTTCTCGGTCCCCAAAGCACTCACCAGAGGATCCCTCGGCGGTCGTGCTGGAAAGAAGTCGTGCAGTCTTGAAGATGGCCGGTCCCTCGAGGTCTCGTCCCACCCACGGTTCTCAGCTTGGCTGTAGAGGTGGGTAGAGGTCAGAGGTGCCAGGGAAGCCGGTTCTCGTCGAGCTGGGCAGTCAGATTCCAGAGGAAGGACTTGCAGCAGACCGCAGTGTTCTTAAGGTGGTGCCTGAAGAAGGTCGGTTCAGGATTCAAAGATTGATCTAATTTGGAAGGGGGCCTGCTCCTACCTTTATCTGGGAAAAGGGGGCTGGCACGCGACTAAGTCCTGCCCTATGGGTGGGACCAGGAGGGGGGTGGTTACACCCCTCTCCTTTGGCGGGCTTTCCCCAGGCCAGGGGCTGAAGTGCCCCTGGAACTGGTTTCAGCCGGCCTATGCACAGTGAGCACCGGGGTGCCACTTGCAGTCACCTTCCTCTGTAGCCCTGCCTACCTGGAATACACAAAACCCTGTCTGGGACGGTGCTGGCACCGCCCCTGGCAGGAAACCCTTTGTCCTTGCCTCCTGCTCTGGGAGGACTCCCAGCAGCAGGAGGGCAGGCTTGTGTCTCGGTGGCAGCATCCATTTTGTGGATGCTAAGGCTCTGTCTGACTTTAACCGGGGTTATAGGTTCCATACATGTCGTGTCCCTCTAGAAGGGTGGAATGCTAACCCAGTCGCCAGAATTGGCGAGGGGTTAGTATTCCAATTCGTATGACACCTTACTCGACATGTTTTGATAAAGCGATACCAGAGTTGGCATAAAACCGCGAGGATTATAATGCACTTAAGAGTATATGGTATGCGATATCATGGAAACGGCTAAGGGATAGGTCCCGAAAGCCGCAGACAGGCTCAGCTCATGCCAGAGCACTATCTCACACGATTCCAAGCACTCTGCCTTCAGGATTGTTAAGGCCTGCCATAGGAGTGACTGATAGGAGATCTGTGTGTCCATTTTAGGGTTAGATATAGGTATACTATATCTAAAGCAAGGGGTGATTACACCACCTTGCCCCAGCTGTCAAGCAGCCAGTTGTGTCAGATTTGGATGGCCAGCCAGGGGTGGCATAATACATGCTGCAGCCCCTGGTAGGCCCTGGGTACACCTATGCCCTGGGTACCTAAGGTACACTGTACAGGGACTGATAAGGTGACTCAGTATCCAATTGGATATGTACCTAGGGTACATGGAATCCATTTTACAGAGAGAGCAGTAGGCCTGGGGTCCTGAATAGCAGGGCCCCAGGTCAACTAAGTCAGAAAACCAGCAAAACACCAGGCAAAAAGTTGGGGGCAACCATAGTCAGGGATCTACCTTCCTACAAGAGGCATTACTTGACCCACTGTACACTAATACAATAAGAGAGGCCATAGTTCAATACTTTTATCTAAACAGAGGGACGGTGATCAGCGCCACTATTCTTTGGGAGGCCTTCATGGTCAATATAAGGGACACACGTATAAGCACAACCTCAGGTATACTTAAAGATATCCGTCGCCAACTCTCCAGAGTGGAAACTAAATTAATAAGGCTTGAGCGAGATTATGAAGTCATCCCAAGTGCATCTACACTGGGTCTAATCAAAGAGCGCATTCTGGAGTGCAATTAACTGGCGATTGGGGAGGTACGTGATCTCTCCAAGAGACATGTAGCGCATGCGTATGGTGAACGGGGTAAACCCAGTCATAATTTAGCTGGAAAGATTAGGTCCAGGACGGAACACCACGTCATAACAAAAATCACTGATACTGCTGGGCAAGACCATTACTTCACGCAGGCAATTGTGGCGCAGTTCTGTAGCAGCTACGCCAAGATGTACACCTCTAAAGGGGAGATTGAAGCAAAGTAATTAGATGACTATCTGGCAGATATCACCATTCCCTGGCTGTCTTCTGGGCTGCGGGAGTATTTATGTCAGTGGATTGAAGCTGCTGATATCCGTAAGGCAATTTGTTCGCTACCTAATAAGAAAGCACTGGGCCAGATGGCCTAACGTGTGAATTCTATAAGGAATTCGCGGACAAGTTGATACCATACATGCTAGACATGTATGCTGCGGAGGCCTATGAGTCAGGGAGGTTACGCCAACCCTTAGCGAAGCGCTGATAATTACTTTATTAAAAAAAGAAAAGGAGCTGTCTTGCTGTGAGTCGTACCGGCCCCTGTCACTTATTAACATAGATGCAAAAATTCTAGCAAAAATTTTAGCCACTAGACTTCAGCCATTAATGCCGAAACTGATCCTATCAGGCCAATCTGGGTTCATACCAGATGGATCCACATCGCACAATCTGTGCACAATCTTAGCAATGTTCTACATACTAGACCCTGATCTCTAAGCGGCGGCAGTTATACTGGATGTGGCCAAAGCCTTTGATTCTATAGAATGGGGATACATGTTCAAATATTACAGCGCATAGGGATTCCGGAGGGTTATAGCAGGTGGGTGAGACTGCTGTACACAGACCCTACGGCACGAATTCGGGTAGACGGAATCACGTCGGAGCCGATTCAGGTCTACAGGGGCACCAGACAGGGGTGTCCTCTTTCGCCACTTCTCTTTTCCCTAATGCTGGAACCACTAGCTTGCATTATTAGGCTACGGTATAGAGAGGCGTCCCTGAGATTTGCACACCGACCTGTGGGCATATAGTTATATGCTGACGACACGGTGCTCTTTATTAGGGAGCCGCAGATATTTTTGGAGCAAATATTGCATGAATGCATTAGATTTGGGTTGTTCTCAGGGATCAACATTAACTGGAATAAGTCAACAGTAGTTCCACGGACTTTAAATATAATTGCCATGCTTTGGCATTTCCCCTTGTATGGTCGTCTGATCCTGTTAAATACTTAGGAGTTTGGGTTTACCGAGATCCAGACTCAGTCATAAGGGAAAATTACGGCGCTGCATGTGCAACGCTGGAACAGCAGGTTGCCTGATGGACTAAGATGCCGCTGTCATTGGCTGACCGCATAGCCCTCATTAACCCCTTCGACGCTGATGACGAGCTGGGCTCGTCATGGCGTAGTCTCCTCGCACGCTGATGACGAGCCCAGCTCGTCACGTAACATGCGAATGAGGAAATCTCAGCGTACGGGCGGAATTCCGCCCGCACGCATGCGGTTAAGATGATTGTTTTACCCAGATTTTTGTAGTTGTTCAGAAACATACCAATAAATTTGATCCAGCACTTTTTTTTAAACCATGCACTCATTGTTGGTGCAACTGGTATGGGGAGGGAAGCAACCCGCGTTATCTGGGATAGCCTTACACTGGACTATGATAAAGGTGGCTTCAGCATCCCAGACATGCATCTGTATTATCTCCGCGCACAGGCGCAATATGCATATTATTGGTACAATCATCACAAATTTATTCCACATTTTGCGGTTGAGGATGGGGATGCACACCCAAATCCACTAAAATGTATGGTGTTGTATACTCACAGAGGCACTCCCAAAAAATAAATCAATGCAATAGACACCACAATTGCAGCCTAGCAGGATATAAGTGAGATGGCTGCGAAACTCCCATTGTATGCACCCTGGCTTCCACTAGCCCATCACGCAGCATTATCCCTCACACAAGAAGGCGGCGCTATGCATACATTGGCACTGGCAGGTATAGATAGCATGCAAGACTTGTTCCCTAATGGCAGTCTTATCACGGAAGAGGAGCTGCGATATGTACACAACAGGTCGCTGCACTTCCTGTTTATATTTCATAGGCTTAAGAAGGCAATACAAGCATATTATCGCACCTTTCCCGTAGAACCGCCGACATTGCAAACTCTTCAATCGCTCTTGGTTGGCCCCACGCAGCACAAGCGGATTACTAAATTGTACAGGGCAGCTAGGGACAAGAGGGTGGCTAGTGAGGAGAGGAGCCTTGCTAGGTGGAACACTAGACTTCAACCTCAACTAACACAAAAGGAATGGGTTCACTGCTGCCAACTAACTAGTGCATTCACTTCAAATGGTAATTTGAGCACAATTCACTTTAAATACCTTCGCCAAATATATCATACACCTTTAAGACTACACAAATACAGCCTTCGGGAAAGTGATGGATGTAAATGATGTGGGGCTTCAGGAGCAGACGTTTGGCACCTAGCCTGGAAGTGCGGCCGGGTGGCTGATTTTTGGGCGGAGGTGACACACAGGCTTAAAGTCATGACCAATGTACCCAACAGGTGTATCTACTGGGTTTTACGCCACATTTGAAGGGTGTCATAGGTAGATTTATCAGAATTGCGTTGCTATTGGCGAAAAGGAGGGTGGCGAGGAAATGGGAGTCTAGCTGCTCCACTCCCAGACCACTGGGTCAAGGACCTTGTTTACTGTAAGGAGAACTTTGAACTATATGCTGAGGAGAAACCGACTTCGTCTCGACTCAGAGACATTTGGGAACCACTAATGCAATATCTGCAGACTACAGATTGAGGAACATTATCCGAAAGTGAAGATGGATAACAACGGTCATGTATAAATGTTAATCAAACATGTGAAAAAGCAAATTTGTATGTATCTGAGGGTAAATGTGCAATTGGGCTGGCCGATCACGGGTTCTTTGTTGTTACTTTGTTTTTGTGGCTCATACGATGTTTGTCTCGGTTTGCAATGTGATAACTAATAAAAAAAAATTTAAACCATATAAGTTGGAAAAAAACTAGAAGGGTTCACTCCAAGAGTAATAGTTCTTGTGAGAGATCGGCAGGGTGATTTCAGACTCTCCGCAAAGTAGATTCTGGAGGTGTTCGCAACATACTGTAAAGAGCTACACTCGGAGCTTAGGGATCCCTAACACTGTCAACTGGGGCTCTTCCCTAGACCTTAACTTAAGAAGGTCACAACATAATTTAAGGACCAGTCCCTCCTACTGAATAAAGAGCTATAACAAAGAGCAATATCTCTTCATCACCACTGATTTCGCAGTGGAAACGAAGAATGGCGGGGGAGGACTGTTACACGATGAGTGGGGGCTGAAAGCACGGACATTTGTACGGACGAGAAGACAAGGCTGAGCAAGTACCCCCTAGCGGATACAGAGATACAATCCTGCATGGCTACCCGGAAGACACCAAAACTTATGTCCGAACCAGGGAGGTGCTCGACCTGCCATTAACACTCCTGACACATCCCCTTGTAGCTCCCTTTCACCTCTCTCTCTATACAAAGGTAGAGCCTTCTTACCCTCTACACAGCAACACTTCTCTGTGGCTTCTGGAGCGGCCAGTGCAATCTAACAGCCAATTATTCGGAATTGAAATAGGACTTGGTGCGAATGATCCAGATTACTTCCGGTGGTGGACTGCAGCTGGATTAGGCAAGTTACATTGTTAAGAAGTTCTACAGGTCTGCCTATTGGCAAGGCTTAATTTTCACAGTATATTATGTAAATGCTTTTTATTGAAGAATATACACAGAGACATATGGTGCAACATTTATGTTTAGCTATGATGCCTGTATAATGCCCCTACGAGGGCTTGTCCTTATTCAATATTAATACTTTTTTGAGAATTGTGGTGTATTGTGTGTTACGGCTGTGTGACATTACCATGCAATACACACAGAAATCCGTCTTGGGCCAGTCAGGCTTGTTTCTAAAACCTATAACACTGCAGCTGTGGCTGCGATCAGCAAGGCTTAAACAAAGGAACTAGTATAAAGCATTTAGAAGCAACAAACAACGAAATAAAGTCATGCAACACAAATAAAATCCAACACCAATTTAGAGAAATAGATGATATTTTTTTATGAAGGTTTAGACAAATTCAGCATAGTGTACAGGAGATATAGACTGTTAAGTAAAACATAAATCTCAGCTTTCTAGTCCAAGCTCAAATAAGCACTGAAAACTGTAAAATTTACAAACTTTTTAAAAAGTTTGAAAGAGTTGTGTTTTGGTACTCTGGCCATTTCAACAGAGAAAAGATTAGGAGGGCCAATAAGGAACATTTGCATAGATACCGGGCCACCAAAGCAGTCTCAACTCTAGTTCCACACTGTACATCAAGTTCAGCATAGACTTCAATGTAGTGGTCCTGATGCTAGAGATGCAGGATGCTGAGAATGCAGAATGATGCTCTGGGTGCCGTGCAGTAGGCAGGGGTCTTCCTGGGGTTATTCCTCCGTCCACTGGTAAGGAGGGGCGACTCTGGCCACATGGGTCGGAGTCTCTCATTGTTCTCTAAGAGCCAGTAGAAGTCTAGCAGCAGCTGGTCTCCCAATCTCCGGACACTGCGGATCCAACAATATCCTTTGGTGAGTGGTAGTGCTCGTCTTAGATGATCAATCCACACTCAGACAACTCTGAAGAGTCTGGCAGACATGAGGGTGCAACTTTTTAGTCCAAGGTGGAGGTCTTCTTGGCTGCATGTTGGCAGTCAACGACAATTCCTTGGGAGTGGCTACTGACTAGCTAAAACAGGCCAATTCAGCTTTATGGCCTCAGGGTTGGTGGTTAACAGACTGGCCCTTGGAGTCATGACTTTGGTCTGGGGTACAGGAGCAACTTTTCCCTTGAGCCAGGCACACCAAGAACAATAGTCTCTTTGCTACCCAAGGAGCAGAAGGCGCAGTCCAGTAGTTGGTTTAGCATCTCTTGCCAGGTCCTTGTGTCAGCAGGGCAGTCCTTCTACGGTTTTTCTCCAGTCCAGATGTGATCAGAGGTTCAGGGCGTCCGGATTGCCATATTTATGCCCAGAAACTGCACTGGGGGTGATGTAGCGTGGAAGTGTGTGGACTACACGACCCCCTGGAAACTGGTATGGAAATGGATTTCTCCCTCTGTTCACGCCATCAGCTACCTGAACAAAGGGGGAGCCATACACAAATGTGATCACAATTTATCCACCAAAGGCAACTTCCCCCTTTGAAGGTTGCCTTCTGGGCAAATATCCTGTGTGGCTTCCTGTAAGAGGGAGGTAACACCACCCTCGTAGCAGGCCTCTACTGTACTTGAGCCTAGAAGTTGTATCTACTACTCCACAAGAGGGCAGAAGGCTGTCTGGTTGTCGTGAACTATGAATCAATCAATTAATCAGATGGCATTTGTAAAGTACTGCTCTTCACCCCGGAGGTCTCCAGGTGCTTGCTGCTGGTCTCAGTTGAACAGCCAGGTCTTGAGTCCCTTCCTAAACTTTGTCAGCGATGGTGTAGAGCAGAGGTGGAGGGGTAGGGTACTTCATGTTTTGGCCGCAAGTTGGGACGATTACTTGGAATTTCTGTAAGGTGTGCTGAGCGTTGGTTCCTGTGTGGCTGGTGGAAATGTAGGTGGTGAAGGCCACCGGATAACTGGGAAATAGAGTGGCAACTTTCTAAAGGTTGCCTCTCTCCAAAAGTAACATTCAATTAGTTATAGGTATCAAGTCTGGTTTAATGCCATGATTAATTTGATAACTTGAACTACCAACTTTATAAGTCCCATTCAGAAGTCAGCCGAACTGAGAGGTCCGCTGGTAACTTTGTACTAGCCAATGGGACTACTAACTTTGCCACAGCACAAATAACAATTTGGGAGTTTTGCTGTTAGGATATATATGAGTATATGTCCTGCTTAATAATATACAGCTCCCTGCCTTAGGGCTAAATAGGTTTTCCCTGGGGAGACGCACATATATTTTTAAAGGAAGTGAGGACTATGCCATTGGTTTAATTAGCAAAGTCGAGCAACCAGTTTTAAACCAGGTCTTCCAGGCTTCAGTGGCAGGCAGGCAGCCCTTTGGTTTTTTTCACATGCAGGGTGGCACAATCAGAGGTGCAACCCTAGGTGGACACTATATTACATGCCCTGGGTACCTTGTAATACTAGGGACTTATAAGTAAGTCAGCTTATGTCAATTGGGAGTGGTCAATTCAATATACACTTTTTAACAGGTGAGAACACTGGCACTCAGGTCTAGCTAGCAGGCCTCAGTGCACTCCAAGTAGAAAAACTAGCTGCATCAGTCCAAAACTTTGGGGGTGATCATGCAAAAGAGGCATTTCTTTACAAAAATGTAGGTAAATCTTTTTGAGTGCACAACCAACTTATGAACATCTACGCCAACCTTTCCTACGTCAAAAGCATTGAGAATCTGGTCCATAATATTTTGACTCTGCAAGACCTTGCAGAACTCACCTGCTTGCAAAACATAAACCAGCCTTAGATGTAGCTATGACATAGAAACAAAGGCCCAGTGAAGTTAAGGTGATTATCCAAGAATTATACAATGCAGTCCAACTGAGAAGGTCAGACGGTGAGAGGTCCTATTGATCCACAGCTTGCAACGCAGACATTGGGCTGCAAATATGATCTGGGTTTATTTACAGTAACATTTTGCGAAACTGAGTGACTGCTGAATGGTAAATTTATCAAAGCAATTCACAATACACTTCTTCATAAGCTAACGTGCGAAAGAGAGCAATGATACAGGAAGAACAACGATATATTCTAACTCTGCTATAATCAGAGGTCCAGCCCAGCAAATGTGCTGGTGTATTCAGAATCCTATTGTGATCAACATGCTGGCTTAAACGGCATCCTTTCATAAACGCAGCCTGTGACTATTAAAAGATCTGAAGTAAACAGCACCCTGGTATGTTCAGGGTCTGATATAATCAGAAATGGGCCAAAACCAGAGCCTTCGTGGGTAAGCTGAAAAACGCAGACCGTGGGTGATGTATGTGCTTGAAACTGTGTTCACTTGTGGTAAGGTTGGGTGGGTGCACCAGGGTATCGCCCTCTGATCATGGGCATCAATACTGACAAGTGTGCAATGCACGCCCCACATTCCTAAATGGGGAAGAACGTGTATACTTTTATTTGTATTTTACGACTGTTCCAATTTTACTAGAACAACCTGGAAGATGCCCTAGGCCACACCATAACACGATTCGGATGGCAGAGCATAGTGCGCACATCGCACATCTCTAACCGCGCAGGAGTAAACGCATGTGTTTACTTTCCCTCACCTTCATTTCGCACACTGCACGTTGCAGCTTTGACTCTGGTTTGTCACCGGTTTGCGTCGAGATTTAAGCACAGGGAGCGCATCACTTCACCTTAAGGACTCGCATAGGGCACTCCACTCCTATCATTCCTACCCTTTACGAGATCTCACATAAAACGTAAGTACTAAGTTGAGACTCCGCAGCACGAAGATAGGGAGCACGCTGCATGCTTCAACAACTCGTCGCTTCACATTGTGTGGCACTTTGTTCCTATCATTTCTATCTTTTACAAGGTCTCTGAAGTACACTTGAACACATCGCCTTAATCTCTTGATAAATCTTCCTTTATTCTTTCATGTTTTTACTCTTTTCCATGTCACCATATAGGCACCATGTACATGTTTATCAATGGATGTTCAATTTCCGCCTCATTTTGAATTATTGTTCCAACATTTTTTTTAGAAATACTATTCCCCTAAGGAAGGGCCATGCCCGATATGCATAGGGATTATGAGACACTCAAGTTATTTGGATGACATCCCGTGATGACACTACATCATATGTTTTTAAGCAAATACCTTTTTGGATTACCAGGGTATAAAGTGATTATATTGTCTTGAAAGAGAGTGCACAGAGGGGACGTTTCTTCCTACCTGGGGAACAAATTGCACATTTGTCAATAATCGGAGCCTTGCCAGAATCCAAACCCCCACATAATGTGAAAGGGTATTATTATAGTTCTGACACAATGAGAAAGAGGCTAAAATTTGACACCTCAGTGCATTGCCCCAAATGGGAAAAGGGACCTCCTATACAGGTTAACTAGATTTCCCTTGGACAACTTAATAGTTCATAAAATTTCTCTGATACCAGTCAGTCCTGCTAGCTAGGCTTAAAGGCCATACTGGCTCCTGGCAGCTCACTGCTATAAGAATACAGACACGAAGCTCCCATCAGTGGTACACCGGTTCAGGAGACAGCTTTTCTTCACACACCCGGCAGTACAAGGCTGACCGGAGTTTAAGTCTCTCAGCAAATATCTGTTTATTGCTAAGCAAAGCTCACAGCAAAAGCCTGTGCAAAGGTTGGAGGGCGGTTAAAGGAAACTGAAGCACAGCAGCAATCAAACCAGATAGCAGGGAACCATACATCTGCAGGGTTTTTAGGGATGGAGGCAAGCCACACAGACAGCAGTGCGTAGGGCAACACAACCTAAAAGTGAATCACCATTTTGAAGAAGTTACATAATACCCTTATAATAATAACATAATTAAGATATCTAGAGGCGCAGATCATGTCGAATATGCATGGTGTTGTGGAGGATAATTTTACTAATAGCTGGTCTCGTATCAAAGAACTGTTGACCACCAAAAACTGTCTCCTTCACAAAATTATAAGAATAAAGATCCTTAAACCGGTTAACTCCACGTCCCCCATCAAATGTTTGCGGTCAGTGTCATTTTCCATAATGTTGAACAGAGATGTGCAATCACAGATGACCAAATTCATCTGGGCTGCTAATAGAACAAGCATTGGCATAGCCAATAGGTCTCGCCTTTGGGACCGTCTGAGCGTTTAGGTATGCACCAGTGAGCTGTGAACAGATGCGATTTTGTTCAGGGGATGAGAATATGATCGGCAGTGAGATGGGGTCAGTTGAGAGAAGCTCCTAAAATCATGTGGATTGGGCAGCCTTCTCTTCAGCTGAGAAAATTGTACGAGTCCAACAAAGTTGTGTGTACTTTTCTGGGGAGGGCAGCTGGCTGGCTGTGTGGAGAGAGGTCACATGATGGGAGCCAGAGACACAAAGGGCTGTCCGAGAATCCAAGGAGGGAGGGAGATGGGCTGGCAAAGGTGCAGGCAGGGAGCACGCTTCTCTCTGCTGCTGGCTTCGGAGTTATGAACATCGCAGCATGCGACCAGCTCAATATTTGAATATATCTCCAGCACCTGACAGGTGTTGGTGAGAATTCACTTGTAGAAATAAAACTAGGGGAACGCACCACCCGGGTGAGATGGCAGTAACAAGGCTCAGAACTTCATGCATTTGTTAATTGACTTCCTCTGCACTGAGGGGCAGTTTGTGCGGCAGAAGCAAAAAGATGTAAGTGTTCACCTATGTGAATGTGTGTGTGCGCGCGCGCGTGTGTGTGTGTGTGTATTATCCACTTGCTGGGCATCTGGGACAAGAGATGTGCATGGTGCGTGGGTGAATGTGCGCGCGCACATGGTGGAATCGCCGACGGCCCTGCGCGTGCCCATCCCCTGTCCAACATTCCCAGCAAGTCGATAACATAAGATCTTACGCTGGGCGCTGCTAACACCAGTTCGACCTAAAAAGTAATGGGATTCCCACTTTTTCTTTTCCGTTTACAACCCATAGTCCCTACAGGATACATGGTTGCTCTCTGAGTATTAATGGCTTATAAGAATAAGCAGGTCTCTCCTAACCGTTTCGGTGTCATTAGTAACTTCCCATCTGGGGCCTTATCACAGACGTCATCCTTACTTTATAAACCATGGTTGATTTTGTCAAAGGCAGTAGCCTAGGGAAGAAACAGGATTCATGGAGAAGCATGGCCTTTTCTGAAACTTGGAGGAGCCGTAGAGTTTCCCAAGGCTGAGACAACCATCCTTTCCTGTAATCACAGAAGTGAATACCACCACCTGTAATGTCTACCAATGTCTACCGAGGATCTTCAGATAAACTCCTTCCAACCTGTAGTCACAGCAATGCACATCTAAAGGATCTAAGGGAAGGGAATGCTAGCTGCTGCTCCCTCCAAGGTTTCCCAGGACTGTTTGGAAGATGTCAATCCCCTAATAGAAAAGCATGCTTAGGCAGTGACAAAGATATTTAAGAATGTGTAGCATAGCTTGGTGATATTTCAGCAACAGAAAACAATGATGGATTAGAGACGGGTGTGCCTGGTGAGGTATTGGGTGATCTAGTGAGAAAATGGAAAGAGGGTATTAAAGTATACTGGTACACATTTGTGTGGCCTACAAATCATCTCTACAATGTGCCTACTCAGGCAAGACTTCTCATGTGGTGTTAAAAATGGCTGGGGCTTTCCCACTGTATACATTTCACAGATTTGCACTATCATCTCTAAAGAAATTATCTAAAATCCTTCCAGCTCAATACTCACTTTAAATAGTAGTTGCGCTGTATGATGCTCCCTGACACTGCGTAGTACTTATCAGGCACTTACTTTGTGCTAGTGGCTACGGAGACTGGACTCAGGCACTCATATTTAGGTACAGAGACTTAATTTATTTTAGCATTAGCAGGGCACAAGTCCTAAAAAATATTAGTGGGGTGGCGACTAATAAGCAAATGCAAATATATCACATGAAGTAACATCGCTAGAAATTATGGCACAAGAAGCGATGCCACACCCTATGATTTGATTTTAGCTTTTATATTGCACACGAAAGCCCTATTGCATCCCTTATGTAAATGGCATTAATTAGCATCGGCAAAAGCGGATACTGAAGCAGGCCAGAATACTTTGCAGGCGTACCGGAGATGGGAGTATGCGAGGGAGGGACTAAAAGAGAAGAGTCACAGGAAAAACGAGTGCGAATGAGTGTGGTGTGGCCAGCAGAACCTGGAGGCTGCTGTGGAGAGGCCTGGCACTGACGCAGCCGGCAAAGGAAAAGCGCGGCTGTTTCTGTGCCTGCGTGAGGCTACACCTCGCAGCATGAGTAAAGCTGCCAAAGTCCTTCCAGCACTGCACAAGAGATGCCAGCCCCCTGCAGCCCTCAGTGAAAAGGGCAGAGGGCACCCGAGTCATGAGAGACGCACCAACACTAGGTGAGGCACTTCCCACACCCGAAGAGCTCGTGTGGGCAATAACCCTGCACTCACCATGGGGGGTGAGGGGGGATAATGACGATCCCGTGCGAGCAGCGTCTGCTGCAATTGCAGTCACTGGCGTGAGAGCAGAGCTGCAGGCTAAAGGAGGATGCCACGTGAAGTGTGCCTGCTACCACTGATGTTCTGCCCACAGGAATAAGGTGCTGGTTGAAGGCGTGGCCACACCAGCATGATGTGAGGGGGGAGGGAGGTGCGCACACGGCAGCAGGGGGGATGAGGGGACCTGCGCGATTCACTTGCGGGAGCGATAATTACTACCATATGGTGGCGCTCGCTCCCACAAGTGAATCTCCACACGTGCACGCGCTACCATTGAAGGCAATGGAATGCGTGCCCGGTTGTGGGTGAAAAAGGGGACCGATGGCATTAGGTCTCCTCCTATGCAGCGCATGCGCGCTGCTTAGGCCGAGACCTAAAAAGGATATCTTGGAAGAAAAAAAATGTTGCAACGCCTTTACTGAAGGAAAGATAGGCTCTGTTGGACATGCAGCACTATTCTTGGACCATTCAGCTAAGTTATACTATCTCCTTGTTCGATCAACAGGCATATATATGGATCTATGCTGCATTTGGGGCCACAACTAAGGGCAGGAGAATATGTTCAAAACAAGAGAGGAGGTATTTAAATATAGGCATATTTCATGGGGCTGGCAGGAAAGCAAATAAACATGCTGTGGAAAGCCTTGCTGAAGTGATTGTAGCCAAAAGAGCTACATCTGGCAAAAATCATGGTTACATTCTGGAATGAAAACGGCCTCTTAAATCATGAACAGACTACTGGTCCCCAGAAAATAAATGCTCTTTCTGTCCGAAATTTAGCTTACAAAAGGTAAGTTATAAGTGCTTTTTTGTACAGTTAATAAAAACCATTACAAGTAGCAATTGGCAATAAAAAAGAGCAGGTTGTAAAAAAAAGAAAGAAAAGACAGTTAAAAACCAGTTAAAAAGACAGAATAAAAAATTGGAAGTGGGTAAACTTTCTGCAGATCAGCTGCCGCCATCAATACTTGGTAGGTTACTAGACTCTATTGTTAGGATGTTATGAACCTTTAAATAAAGTCCCCACGAGAGCGCTCGTGGAGTGTTCTATGTAGAACTCCTGGGACAGCAGTTGCTGCCGGGAGAGCTGTTGCATGGACGGAAATAAAGGAAGCTTAGATCTACATCGTGGTAACGTCTTCCTTTCACTGGCGACGCGAGTCCAGTGCTTCATCTCTTCCAAGGGGTTGCCTTTCATGTAAACAGAGCAACCGCACGTCGTGTTTCAAGAAATACTAACTTCAAAAGGCAAAAGCGGCAAGACGTGCAACCGTGAGTTTAATTTATCTATAAAGACTTCCGCTAATAATCCCAAACGCCTAGAACTTATTGAGCGCAAGCGCGATTATCCCAGTCAGAAGAAACTTCATTTCTAACAAAATTGAAACATTGTATCCAGCGCGTCTTTCAAGCGCATGTAAAAAAAACGAACTCGAACGCTTAAGCGCGAGCATTGCCATCTCGAGCCCTGCCTCTGCTTTCAGCGCGTCAGCACGCCCCAGCACATTCTATTTCAGACTCTGGACAGCTTTATGACGTGCACTTCATGAGAAAAGACAGTGCTCTATGACGTTTTACAATACTGGGATTCCAAGTGCATTGTGAAGCAAAATTCAACACAAATCTCTTTATTTATTCACAGAAAAAAAAAAAACAAAGTAAAGAAACCAATACTCTGAAGGAAATAGAGATAAAACACTCAATAATTTTATCACAAATGTTAAAATATAATTATTTTACATATTAAACATACCACAAAATTACTATATAAATACATACTGATAAATACAATTAAGTGAAGTTTTGTGGCAGCAACTCCCCACGCAATGGAAGTAGCCTCACCACCTCCCTTTTTACAGTCTCCTGGGCCTCCTCCTATGCCCTGGAAACAATGGAAGTCTACCTTTGACGCATATATTGAAGCCATTGATGGTGACGTTTTCACTTCAAAAAAGAAGAAGGCACTACTAGTATACAATTTGGGACCTGAAGGAAGGTCCATTCTTGAAACCTTACCTCTTGAAGAAGTGAGGATATCAATTTCAAGTGATGATGGAGATGCACAAGTGTTAGATGAATATGCTTCTCTAGTCAAAACCCTAGACAAAAGATTTAGTCCCAAACGTAACATTGTCTTGGAACGTCACAAGTTTTTACAACGTGCACAAATGTCTGGTGAATCCATCGATGACTTCGTCGCTGCTTTAAGAATTCTAGCAGTCAATTGCAACTACAGGGAGTTTAGGGATGAAATAATCAGAGATCAGCTTATTGAACGCACAAATGACAAGAAAGTACGTGAGAAACTTTTGTCTTCCGATGACCCCGATTTAGAGACTGCTTTGACTTTAGCCAAATCAGTTGAACATTCGCAGTTCTGTTTAAAGGAAATGAGTACTCCTATATCTTCTGCTGCAGTTTCAACACCAACAGAATCCTCTGACATCAATGCCATCACCACCAAAGCTGCAATCAAAACTTCAGAACGCAGAACATCAAATCCCAGTGCATTTCGTCCTCCACCTTCTACCAACAAAACCAGGAATGATGCACAAGGATTGTCTTGTTATCGTTGTGGTAGTAGAGCTCATTTAGGAAACTTTAAATTTTGTTTTGCAATTAATCAGACTTGTTTCAAATGTGGCAAAAAAAGGTCATTTGGCACGTTTGTGCAAGGCCACTAGTACGCAGAAAGGATCTCCACACATGGTGAAGAACATTAATGAGCGTTTCTGTGTTGATGATGACAATGAGCAATATGAATTATTAATGTTATCTTCTACTACCATGGATGCAGATGGTGTTGTTGAAATATCATCTATTGATGGAGCTACAAGAAGAAAATCTCCAATTTGTTCCATTGGTGTGAATGGTGTGTGTATCAAGTTTCTAGCAGATTCAGGTTCTCCTTTCTCCATAATAAATGTCAAAGATTTAGACATAATAGGACATATCTTGTTGTCAAAATCCTTTATAAAAATGTTTGCTTATGGCGGCAAAAGAGTGGAGGTATTAGGAAAGTTTAGGGGTGATCTTGAGTTCAAAGGGGATGTAACGTCTTCCATCATTTATGTTGTCAAAGAGGGTACCAATTTACTAGGTTGGCACGAACAAGGTGAGCTTAACATGATCCTTGATCCCAACCACAAAGAGATGATTTTGTCTAGACACGAGGCTAAACATTATTATGCCTCTTTGCCCGATATTGAACCTATACATTCCCTGAGTGTCTCTGGTGATAGCGAATGGGTGCATGAATTTCCAGAAGTTTTTTGCGACAAACTGGGTAAACTCAAAGGTTTTCAACACCAAATTATTTTGAAAGAGGGAGCTAAAGCGGTGGCACATAAAGTTCGTAAAGTACCGCTAAGTATGCGAAATGAATTAAAGAACGAACTAGAGAGGTTACGTCTTTTGGGTGTGATTGAACCAATAGAGGCCTCAGAGTGGTTGTCGCCCGTAGTTTTAGCACGGAAAGCTGACAAGTCCCTCAGGATGTGTGTGGATTTGCGCGATTTGAATGCTTGCATTTGGGTTGACAGACAACCGTTACCGAACATTAATGAAATGTTATCAACATTAGAAGGTGCAAAATATTTTACCACACTGGATATCTTTTCAGCATATCACCAAGTTGTATTGAGCGAAAATTCAAGACATCTTACATCTTTTGTGACTCCGGAAGGTGCATTCCGGTATTTGAGAATGCCGTTCGGACTGGCGTCGGCTTCCGCAGTCTTCCAACGTCTTATGGGTAACCTTTTTAAAGAGACTGCGGGAGTCGTCTTCTTTCAGGACGACATTCTCATTTATGGAAAGTCAGTGGATGAACATAACAACAGGGTAAGAAGAGTTTTAGAGATTTTAAGAAAATTTGGTTTGACGTTAAGAAAAGATAAGTGTAAATTTTTCAAGGATAGTGTAGATTATTTGGGTCATCACATCTCGGCTAAAGGAGTGGAACCCAAAATTAAATTATTGGACGCCATTCAGAATGCACCAGAACCATCCAATAAGGACCAATTACGTTCCTTTCTGGGGCTAGTTGAATATTACGCTAAATTTGTTCGTAATTTCTCTGATAGAACTGTATCTTTAAGAAATTTACTAAAGAAAAATGTTAAGTATGATTGGTCACAAGAATGTGCCAGTGATTTCACATTACTAAAGAATGCAATAGTGCAGGCACGGCCTCTCAAACTTTTCAACATTAATGATCAATGTATTGTAATTACCGATGCCAGTAATGTGGGTCTTGGGGCAGTACTATCACAGAAGAGATCAGATGGTAAAGTAGAGGTTATTGCTTTCGCCTCCAGAACCCTCCGGGGAGCGGAAAGCACTTATTCAACCATTGAGAAAGAGGCGTTGGCTTTATGGTGGGGAGTACAACATTTCAGAAATTTTCTTTGGGGAAATCACATTGTACTCAAAACTGACCACAAGCCTCTTGTGGATCTTTTCACTACTAAAGGTGGAGGGAGGGCTTCTCCTCGCATTGCCAAGTGGCAATACAGACTCAATGAATTTGATTATCATCTAGAATACGTCCCTGGGATAAGAAACAATGTGGCTGATTGTTTATCCAGATTGCCTCTCCCTCATGTCGACTTGGAACACGGTAGTGAAGAGTTAGAAATGGTGTGTGCAGTAAGTTCTGTGTCTGAAGCTGGAATCACATTGTCTGAGGAAGATTGGAAATTGGCTATGTCTGAGGATAAGAATTTGTGCAGTGTAATGGACTACTTGATTAATGGGTGGCCCGATGACAGGTCCTTACCTTCAGAATTGGTACCATTCAGGAGAATTTGTGATGAGCTATCTTTAATTGATGGTATTTTACGAAGGGGTGGTCTATTAGTGGTTCCAAATACTCTTTGTAAAAAGGTGTTGGATTTAGCTCATGTGGGTCATTTGGGCATTCGTGCAATGAAAAGAAGGGTACGTGAAGATTTTTGGTGGCCTGGAGTGGACAGAGCGATCGAACACTGTGTTCGTAATTGTAGTGCTTGTGTTCTCAGTGATAAATCTCAAGTTACGAGTCCTACTCCAGTAACTCCTATACAAGTTAAGGAATTGCCATGGCACAAATTGGCGTTTGATGTGGCCGGGCCATTTTACAATCTTGGGGTCACTCCGAAATATGCATTGGTCTTAATTGATTACATGTCAAAATGGCCGGAAGTTAAATTTGTTGAGTGCATGAATTCAGCCACAGTCATTAATTTCTTTAATGAAGTATTTTTGCGGGAAGGTTGGCCTGAAGAGTTAGTGTCCGATAATGGCACTCAATTAGTGTCAAGTGAAATGGAAAGTTTTCTTAAATTACATGGGATCAAGCACATCCTCACTTCTTTATATCATCCTTCAAGTAATGGATTGGTTGAACGGCTTAACCGTGTGATCAAGGATCAATTACAACTAGCCAGCATCAATAGTTTGAATTGGAAGAAAGTAATTTCAGACATGCTGTGGGCATTAAGGGTTACTCCAAATTCCAGCACGGGTGTCTCACCTTTTACTTTACTCAGAGGAAGAGTGGCAGGCTCAGAATTAAACAAAGATTGAATGTTGAGGAAAGAAGTTGATGTAGTCAAGCTGGGCAATGTAGCAGATGTCAGAGCATGTACTCAGGCCAAATATGCTCAGAGTAGTTTTAGGTCGTCCCCAGTGCAGTCGGGGGATTGGGTCAGGATAAGAAAACCTATGCTGTTGCGTAAAGGATTAGCTCGTTTTTCTCCTCCTGCTTTGGTCAAAGAAGTTAAGGACCATGTTGTAATTCTGGAAAATGGGAAAATTTGGAACAAATCACGTATTTCCATTATTCCTAAGCATAAAGAGGAGTTTGTTAGAAGCAAATTTGGATTGAAATCCAGCGAGGTAACCACCCCTGACTCGAGTGCAATGTCTCATAATGACAATCCAAAGGTTTTGCCTACTGTCAAACCAAATGTTGAATCAAGTGACACGATTACCAAACGGTGTTCTACCAGGTACAAACGAATTCCTGGAAAATTTCGAGATTTTGTCACATACTGAATAGTCATTACTCATATGTTAAGTTCTATTATATATGTTTCTGCCAATTATTAATTAATTATTCAATCTGATTATTTTGTTTAGGGAGGGGGTGGGTTAATTGTGATTAATTTCATTTTATTTGAATCAATTGAGGGAAAGGGGATGTGTTAGGATGTTATGAACCTTTAAATAAAGTCCCCACGAGAGCGCTCGTGGAGTGTTCTATGTAGAACTCCTGGGACAGCAGTTGCTGCCGGGAGAGCTGTTGCATGGACGGAAATAAAGGAAGCTTAGATCTACATCGTGGTAACGTCTTCCTTTCATCTATCTAAGTCAATCATTGATGAAGAAGCAGAGTTGTGCAACTACATGGAGAAATTTGGTGTTGCCACCTACCACAATGAACTGCATGAATGTGCCAGCATGTTGCTTCATAACTTAATTACAGCGACGAGGTTCAAGAAGTCCAAGAAATGGGTGGAAGCTGAACCGCTCTACCACAAAAAGTGGATTTCAAAAGCAACACCCCATATATACCTTGACGCACACTGAGGGACTGTGAATAGAGTGTAGGTGTAGTGGCGATGAAGCATGGTTGAAAGTGCCTAGGTGTGGGGTTGAACGAGGAAGACTGAGCACACCCAGTATCAGGTTAATTATGGCCCAGCATTCCTGTTAGTACTTGTCAAATGATTATTTCTGACTTTAGCGGTGCTGGAGCAAGGACTCGTGGAGAAGAGATTTGCTCGGAGCAATCCACTCATTTAACTTACTAACAAGTTATTAATCATGTTTCATGAATAGCTAATACGCACCACATGAACATGCGGGTTAGTAAACCTTGCTTGTGTGTGTACTAACATGGATAACGATGAAGACTGACTAACACCGCTTTCAACGGGGAAACTGTTGTGCGCATGCGTCAACTACATCTATGTAATATGACGTGGTTACGCTTGTAGGGAAATTCTGGCGCATGAGCAGAAGATACTAAAATAGAGTCTTGAAGACTCATGTGCACGGCATCTGTTTGATTGAACTAAATCGAGTGGTTTTACTAATGATAATGTGGGGAAAAGACAATAAATAAATCGAGATAGAGTAGAAGTGGGTGGTATACAGTGCAAGCATTTAATTTTTTAAAGTAACATCGGTCTTCTGACTTTTATCATCAGTGCGTACTTAGGCTTTTCTTGCATATCCAAATTGAATGGAGTGATGCGAAGTCTGCGCATGCCCACTGAGGGAAGCCATGAAGGCCATGACTGAGATATTGAACGGGACAAGAACGGATGGTGAAAAGTTCAACGATGAAGATTCTTATTCAGAATGTTATTAAAATGTTACAAAGTGATCTTAGAAATGTACAAGAACTAAATTTATGAATAAAGAAATTAAGGGGATGGGTTTGTGAACAATAGTTGAATTGGTTTTAATGACATGCAAGCATAGTGTGATGGAGCTTCCCCTTTGCCTGACCAATCAGATTTCGTATGTTTACGATATTGAAACTTTAGTTGGTGGAATATTCAGAACGGAATGTATAATTAAGATAGCCTTAGTTACTTAGCTAGATTATTGGGATAATGTCTTTTCTACGGGAGAGCGTGTTGCTTGGAGAGATGCTGATAAAAAGCAGAATGCAGAACCTGAAGCAGAACTTTCTATCTAATTAATAAGGTTAGATCAGAACATCACGGAAGAATTAAGAGGAGGAAGAGTGTCAGAGAGGGAGAGTCGGTATTCTCAAGAGGTCAACTATCCTGTCCTGAAGTCTTTGTCTCCTGATCTATCCCGGGGGGACCCTTACCAGCCCTTTGGCCAGGGGGTTGGTCTTTCACACCATCCTCGGTGAGTATAATTTCTCGTTATTTGTTTAATGTTCTTTTCTCTATAAGTTCTAAACAGTTAACAAGTGGCGGAAATCAAAGTTTTCAGTGATTTTTAGGCACCATGTGCCTGCGATGTAATCGCTGTTACCGGCAGTGAAAAGACTGTAAATACACCGGTTTCCATCACTAATGTAGAAACAGAATGAGGACACAGCATTTGTATCCTGTAAATACAGAGGCAGCCCTGAACATCTCTTATATTCCTTTATTAGGCATAAAAATAAAAAACCTCTTCGATGTATTTTGAATTGACTCAAAACATGATAGTAGTTAACATTCATAAGCTCTGCTGTGAAGGAAAGTTGACTTGAGATCTATCAGACTCTAGGATGAAGTGTTACGAGTAGCATCTTTGCTATTGCTGCACATACTGGCAATGTGCCTGAAGCAGCACTTGTCCTTGGCTCACTGCATGGCCCGGCTGCACCAGCAAGCACATGGTCAGACTGTAGCGCAACTGCACCACCACCAGCAAGGTACGGGAAGAAGGTCTCTCTAGAGGAAATCCGTTGCAGCATCACAAGGTGCAGGAAAAAAGATCTGGGTCAAAAGTTCCGGTGGTGGACTCCAGCACACCGACATAAGTTATTTGATTTGGTGGTGCCGTCTCTTGCTATGAGAACACTGCAACTAAGTAAAGGCCACATGACTAACTAATGGCACTGCGAACAGTTGTAGGACAGAGGCTGCATGCCTCTAAAACGCGGCCGGAACAACGGATGAGTCTTAACACATTTCTTTACCGCACATGCCTTTAAAACCCAATTTCATGGTAAAGGCATGACTGGTAAAGGGATATATGTGGTAAAGATCACACCCCAAGCTGCCCATACTGGGCCCTAAAAACAACCCCTAACCTCCACCAAACCCCCCCCCCCCACCCGAGACCTAAAAAAAAAAAAAACTCCCCCTGCCCTTAAAACAATCCGTCCCACCCCAAACCCTAAGAACAACCCCTCCCCCTAGTCCTACAACAAACCTCAACCCCAAATCCCTGTGAGCCCTAAAAAGTACCCAACCACCTAAAACTAAAACCATAATAATTACTTGACCACGCCAATATCTCCCAATCCTTCCTTTCCCTGTGTCCGATCTTCTGCATATCTAGACCCCTGACTGTCTTAACCATGCATATGCGTGGTTAAGACATATGCTTGGTTAATGAAAGCGTGGTTAAGGCAAGTGTGGCTCACTTGCGGGGAAATGGCATGCATAGCTAATCCCACTGTGAACTTTGCTGTCCCCGAAAAGGCTCCCACTACTGCCATACAAACCAACTGACTCTTATGCCTACCAAAGCTCACCATTTCCAAGCAGACAGTGGACAAAAGCCTTCACTCGCAATGCTGGACCACTGAAACACCCCATGGCAATCCGGTGGGCTGATAACAGGTGAATGACACAGGTAAGAAAGGCAATGACTGGAGGTGTGGCTAAGACCACGAGCGAAATGACCGCCTGATTACTTAGCTCCGTGATCCCTATCCCTCCTCCGTTTATCCTGTATCTCCATCCGCTCTCCCTGAAGTGAGGGAGCACACCCGACAGTAAGCGGGGGCCGCTCGACTGACTCCGGTCGCCATAGACCACCTACTTCGGGAGTTCTGGGTCCTGGCAGCGGTGGGTCTAGACAGGGCTTGAAGCCGGGGGCTCGATTTTCAGGTTCTGCTGTTGGAAGAGGCTGAGGTGCATCCTGGTCTCCCGGCGAGCTCTGGGTGAGGACTCCCAACATATAGCGGCCCACTCGACGCCAGCCTGTTAGTACCGGCGGGGCGGTGTCTGACCTGCTTGCTGACCTGGAAAGCACCGCTGAAGATTGCCGGAGCTGGCGCGCAGCCACCAATCTGTGTGCCGCCAGTTGTGTCCCGGGCGTGATCTCCAGACAGCGAGGTGAGGCGGAGAGGGACCGTGTGGTGCTGAGCCTGTGAGGATGCTTTGATCTACTCCTCACCTCTTCCTCTCCACCCCCCGGACTGGCTTCGTGGCAGTGATCCCGTGGCCTTTGCAGAGGCCTAGCAGACAGATTGGGGAGACTGCCATTTCCCATGCACCGCGCAGAGATAAGGAGACGGGCGGCAGGTAGTGGGGGGAAAAACTGCCCTGGGATCACGCACTCCCAGTGGTGAGGCCAGGAGAGACCTTGACCCCCCAGACCTGCTCCTGGCTCCAGTGCATGCTGCTTCAACGCTGGTGAGAGTGCTGCGAGACACGTTAGGCGGTGCTGAGAGTGCCAGGACTTAACCATATAGGTAATTATCAGCGCGCTAGCCGAGTCATCCGAGATAGAGCGGGAGAGCCACTGTTCCGAATTATACTGCCGCCCAAAGATATCTGTAATAGACAGAAGGAGTCTATTTAGACAGTTCCGCAGACCAGGCACAGGAACACGCTGACAGATAATAACATTAGCGACAACCCACAATGGCGGCAGAGAAGGGCAAAGCTGTAGGGGCGAAGGGTCCGAAACTGGTACAAACAAATAGGCATGACCAATATACCCTCCCCAAGGAGATACTTCGAAACCGACAGTCTGGGGGTGGCAGCGCCGGTGATCAAGGAGGGGAGGAACAAGAACGGTCTCTAAAAGACATCATGAAGGCAATTACTACTGGCTAATTGGCGCTAGAGCATAAAATGGACACCATCGAGATTGAGGTCAACCTAATCAGAGCTGACCACACTAAACTCAACGAAAAAGTAAAGCAGGTGGAGCTCAAGACCTCCAGCTTGGTGGACGATATCACCAAGCTCCAAGGCGAACTGCAAGACCTGCAAACGTTCTGAAAAGCCACTGAGCTCAAGCTGGACGACTGTGAGGGACGACTGCGCAGCAACAACCTGTGCATCTTGCGCCCTTTCAGTGACAAAGAACATACTGCGGCCTCTGGGTTTCAGGTGTTGCAAGATCTGGCCTTTTCGCAGAGGACCAGATCTTGCAACACCTGAAACCCAGAGGCCGCAGTATGTTCTTTGTCACTGAAAGGGCGCAGAGGGTCTCAGGTGGTCGCCCCAAGCTAGGAGCCCCCCCACACCTGATGCCGGCGAGAGTTCTCAACTTCAGAGACAGACGTGATCCTTCAAAACGGCAGAATGGGGTCCACGATTCGCTTCGAAAATGCCGACATTTCCTTTCTTCCGGATTTCACGCAGCGTGTGCAGCCGCAGAAACGGTCCTTCACTGCAGTGAAAAAAAAAGTACGAGAAAAGGGACTGAAGTATTCTATGCTATTCCCAGCACGTCTTCGGGTGGAAGTTGACGGAAAAACCTGGTTCTTCAAACAACCAGATGAAGCGGCGGACTGGCTTGAATATCGGATCGAGCGGGCCTCCCATGAACTGGGGGCGAGATGGCCTCTCAGACCCATGGCAGACGAGACTAATATGGTCATGAGAACTCCACACGGTTAGCTAATTTTTGAGTTTAGCTGGTTGGCGGCCGGACACCGGGAAAATGCCTCCCCTGCATTAGGACTGCCTTTTTTGTTTAACCATTGGTGTGTGACACGAAAGGGGATTCATTAGTTTGCAATTAAGGGGAAGGGATAGGAATACGGGCTTCCACGTCCTTCATTTTCTACTACTAATTCTATTCCAGGGCGACAGGCACTCTGCAAATTTTCTATGGGCAGTTTTAAGCCCAGAGTGCAGGGTAGCGGAGAGGGGGGTAGTTGTACGTCAGTGTTTTATTTCACTACCACTGCAGAGGCACTTGTATTCGGCAATTTAATCTACAAACAGCATGGGGGGACAAAAATGTTAAAATCTTAAGCTGGAATGTCAGCGGGCTGAGAGACAAAATCAAGCGTAGCGGGGTTCTCCAGTATATTAAACGGCAGGCCCCAGATGTTGTCCTCCTACAAGAGACTCATCTGGTCGGGAAGATCTGTAGAGCAATGCACAGGTGGGGGTACACAATGATTGCACATGCTGGATTCACCTCTGGCTCCAGAGGGGTTGGCATCATGATTAAGAATGGACTACCCCTGAATGTTGACTCTACGTGGATAGATGAGAGGGGCTGATACGCTGGTGTTTCAGGCACATGCGAGGGATACAATCACACTAATATCCGTTTATGCTCCCCCAGGATTACAGGGCGCCACCTTCGCAGATCTGGATTCAGTCCTGCTCGCTGTACCGGATGGCCTCTGGTCCTCAGAGGCGATTTTAATGCAGTAGTCTCGGGCACACTGGATTGTTATCCCCCCCAGGGAGGTGGGTCCCTCTGCCCACTGGTTGCCAGACTTTGACACTATGGGCTTAGTGGACGGCTGGAGAGTATATCACCTGGACTAGATACAACACACCTTTCACTCAGGCGCACACCACAGTCTTTCCCGCCTAGATTACTGCTTAGTCCCGGTAGTACAAGTCACTCACATACACGAGATCAGACACCTGGCCAGGGGTATCTCTGATCACTCTCCAGTGTGGATATATGTGGTGCTGAACCAGGTCGTGGTCGAGACTCGAAACTCCCTAAGAATATCCTCAAGGCCATAGACTATTACTTTTCTGACAATGTAGGGTCTGTATCCTCGTCCCAGCCCCTGTGGGAAGCATTCAAGATCGTAGTCCGAGGTCCGGCTCTGTCCTTAATCACTGGGACGAAGAAAGAAAAACAAAAAAAGATCCTCGCTATGGAGACCGAAGTCTATCGCCTAGAGGAAGACCTAGAAACAGGTGTGACACCGGAAAAGCTTCATCACTTGAGTTTAAAACAGCACGATTACAAAGCCCTAGTCACAGACAAGGCCAAACTCTTGGGCAGAGAGCGTCAGGGTAGAGTCTATGACCTGGGTGACCAAGCAGGGAAGCTCATAGCATGGGTAGACAAAAAAAGAGTGGGCAAGCAGGTTAGTCCCGGAGCTCATAGTTGAGGGAGGTGCTTCACTCACTGAACCACGAGAAATAGTGGACAGATTTGACTCCCATTTCCAAAAAGTATACTCTACAGTGACCTCGTATACCGAGGAAGACTCAAAAGATCTTCTTCGAGACATTCGGCTCCCTTGTCTCTGCCCAACGGACCAAGACTTTATGGATAGCGACTAGACCGTAGATGAAATTGCGCAAGCTATTTGTGCACTGAAACCAGGCAAGGCCCCAGGACCAAATGGTATCCCTATTGAATTGTGGCCAGACACACTTGCACCACACTTAAAATCGATCTTTGAGGAATCTAGAAACCTTGGGGCACTACTGAGGGAGCAGAGAATAGCCACCATCGTCACCATATATAAAGATGGAAAGCCCCTGGCTACTCGTCTGATCAAAGTCATTACTAACTTAGTGCACCCAGATCAATCGGGCTTTATGTCCCACAGAAACATGGCCTTGACCTTACGTAGAATTCATGGAGCACTAGACAGAGCATTAACCATTCAGGAGTCAGCTGTGATAGTGTCCTTGGACGCGACTATGTCGTTGGACACTGTAGAGTGGCCCTACCTCTGGCCAGTACTTTCTAAATTGGGCTTTGGCCCTAATTACATACGATGGGTGCATTTCCTATATCGGGAACCCTTGGCCCAGGTTGTGGTCAATAATAAACCGTCAGCCACATTCCCGCTCAGCCACATTCCCGCTCAGCCGCGGGACCCGCCAGGGGTGCCCGCTCTCACCTCTCCTTTTTGCCCTCGCCCTGGTGCCACTGGCTGCTTGGATCCGACAAGACCGTATGATACGATGGTTGAGATGGTCCCCGGATTTGGAAGACCGCATCTCCCTCTATCCAGACGACATTTTGCTTTATCTGGCCTCCCCGACGGATTCCCTCATAGTAGTGCTAGACATCTTAGCAGCGTTCGGCAGATTTTCCAGTTTCACAGTCAACTGAGATAAATCCTTACTGTTCACTCTCAGACAAGACCCTCCAATCCCTTCGAGAAACTGTCCAATCCAGGTCAACACAGTTGGCTTCAAATACTTAGGTGTTTTTATTTCACTCGATCCATTATCCCGCTACACACAAAACCATCTTCTGCCACTGCTTAAACTCAAAAAAGATATTACTAGATTGAAATTGCTCCCCCTCTCCCTGTTAGGCAGGGCGGCCCTGTTTAAAATGATGTCTCTGCCCAGATTTCTCTACGCATTGCAAAACGTCCTGGACCCAGTGCCTCTACAATACTTCAGGGAAATAGAAGGCCGTCAAAGAGAGCTGCTCTGGGACGGCAGACCGCGTATCGCTTTAAACAAGCTGACCCTGAACTGGTATGATGGGGGGGATTAGCCTCCCAGACATCAAAAAGTATTATTGGGCAGCGCACCTTGCGGCCGTAAACCACTGTACCTACGGACGAGGTGACGATCCGGGGTATGCCATGGATAAATGGCTCCTCCCCGGAGGCAACTATAGCAGAGCACTCTATTCGTAACCTAAACAATTCACCCTGACAGGCCCCACCAACCATTCGGTCCGACTTTGGAACGATGCCACTAATTTCCTTGGGTGGGGATGTAAATTGACGTTAGCAACCCCACTTTGGGATGCAGAACTCCTAGGTAGCTTTATGGAGAGCTAAAGGCTTCGATGGGAGATGCTGATGAGGACCCTTCTAAGTCAGAGACATCTGGGGACCAGGGGGAGTTAAGTCCTTCAACACACTACAGGCTGAATATGACCTGGCCAGCACTGAATATTTCAGATATGCTCAAATCCTACACTCGCTTCAATCACTTCGGCCCAAAGGAGTTACCCCTTCTGAAGCTTCACCCTTAGAGGATAGAATCTTGGACGGCCACCTGCCAGAAAAAACAATTTCCTTAATATACAAAAAACTGATTAATAACATGACAGATCCCCTCTAGGCACTAAGGGAGCTATGGGTGGGGGATGGGATCGAGATGGACGACGAAGATTGGCGAGAGGCAGTGTCATCCCCTAAAGTAGTCGCCATACCGGCATGCCTCAGACTTGTGCAACTAAAAAATACTGCATTGTGTCATCATCACCGGGCCACAACTGATCCATATGGGGAGAGCAGACAGCGGGGAGTGCAGAAGGGGATGTGGAGACTTGGGTACCTATTTACACATCATATGGGAATGTCAACATGTTAGCTCCTTTTGGTGAGAGGTACATGATACAATGTCTGCTGTACCGTGCATCCAGTTGTCGCCAGAGGTAAGATGCGGCCTCGTTAACATATGGGAGCTTACGGACCTCAACAACTAGCAGACACAATGGGCTACCTTGGGAATCATGATAGCCAAGAGAAACATTGAACAATTATGGGGAGCTATTACACCGCCCTCCAAAGAGGTCGTGGAGAGGGACCTCGATTGGTGTATGTTTAGGAAGAAGACTGTTTATGTTGCATGGGGTTGCCCCCAAAAATGGGCCCATATCTGGAGCCATTGGAATAGCTATCGAGGAGAAATCTGTATGCCACCAGTCTGTTCCGATATAAATGTTCCCCCTTGCCCGTGATGTTCCCCCTTACATACAGTTGCAATCCTTGTCCTCCTTATGCTTTTGTACAATGTCATTCGATTGTGTCTACTGCTTTGATTATCTGAACCAATGATGTTTTCAATAAAAAAATGTTTTTAAAAAAAAGGCAATGACTGAAGAGGATTAACCCATTGTTTGTCTGGTTTTGTGTGGGTTGATCCAACATGTGAGCTACACTCTAAGTGTATGCGCACACATATGCTTTATTTGAAGTTGCAATTATAATTTTGGGGGAAACAAAAGAGTAACAAACAGCCATTGTGGTCTTTAGGCCAGTCCTAAAAAGGCCAGTGCCACTGAACTATAATCAGCAGGCACCAATAACCATTGTACCCACAGGCTAGCATAAATTAGCAGAAGGCACCACCATCTTTGAATGGAGATCCAATTTAGGTTCACCGAAATGTCTGCAGAGCTGACAGCATGTTGCAAACGAGGATGCCTTCTTGTAAGTAGGATGTCAGGTAGCCCGTCATTTAGGTTATAATAAACAGGTTTATTAAAGAAATCTTAGTTGCAGGTTGTAAGTAAGATAGTAAATTCCCTACCAGTAGCAGCAGCCTTGCTTCTCAGCCCACACTCAACAACTGACACTCTCAAACACAAACACTCAACATGCTGCCTTTAGCAGCAGGGAACATTGAATCTATGGGGATAATGCATTATAGAAACAACACGATTACAACATAGCACTATTGTCTGCGGTTAAATGGCGAAAATCATGACGCATCTGCAGTGAACACAAAGATGATCAAGACCACTGGTGGAAAAATAAAGGAAGACATGCATGCTAACCAGGGGGAAAGTTGAAATCCCTATGATGAATCTCTTTCCAATGGCCTTTACTTACAATGATCTACCGGAAAGTGGCAGGAGGTAGAGAGCTGGAAGGGGAACAAATAAACTGAGAAGATGTCACTGAGTACGCAAGGAGGAAAGAAACTCAGGACGATAAAAGGGATCACAGCGAGATGTCAATAAGGGCGGTTGGCGAGGACAGAGATACTAAATATTTCAACTATTTGGCTTTCTTAACATATGAATGCAATTTAGGCTTGTGTTTTTTTAATTTTTTGCATAACTGGTGTCTTCTCAGTAAACTCCTTGAGTGGTCCTCCCAGAAACTGCAGAATCACACAGGTGTATGTTATTGTAACATCCAGGAGATCAACACCAAACAGTTCTACAACGCAACCAACTCACAGTAGCTGACAGAAATCAAGAATTTCCAATGACATAATACAATTCTTAAATAAGAATGAACAACAAGGAGCAAACATAAAGGCCACCATTCTACCAACACCACAAAAACAAAATCACAAATCCCACCACAAACAGCACAGTGAGCACATGGCAAGAACTGGACTAACTACTACACAAAATTACACCATACAAGATTGCAGAAAAAAATGTAAGTGAGACCAACATGGTGCAACCTGTAACACTTGTAAGCATACGTTTGGTGTACATAATCCTTCATCCAGGTAGGTGGACAAACTTCCCAGTGGTCTGTCTGCAGTACCAAGGATATCTGTGATAGTGAAAACCGGAAAGCTGACATCAATTTAGTGTTCCCCATTACACAATCCTCATGTTGATTTTTTGTTTTTTTCCCTTTGGTATACATGGTTGATTGTTGGATTTGTTGCATATTCCACTACACCACATAGGTTTTTTTCCATATAATGCATACAGTGCTTAATTTGTATTATAATATATGTTCGTAAGCTCATCAGGAGGCCAAAGCAACTTTAACCACCCATTACTATCCCTGCCACCTCTGCCAATGACATACATACGCGTAGCACAGCTACAAGTGTGAAATTCATACTACTCCAGGCACCCAAAGCTATCCTTGGGCGGTAGAAATCAATCGCTCTAAAGGTATATTGCATTAATAAACAACTGTTGTTCTACTCATCTCTAAATTACACTTAGCGCCACCCTGTGTCACAATACTCACTGGCTTCAATGTTATTTTTTGCTTCCTTTCAGGACAGTCTTCACTTTTGGCTATTTTTAGTGTAGTCAAGAAAAATGTATGCTTTAAAGTCACAGCTGTCCGAATGTTGTGAGGTTTTATAAAATACGATAATGTGATCCTTGCTGTTAAGGAGTCTTAGGATCAGTTCTCCTATAAATATAGGCTCCGGGGACAAGCAAAGGTGTGGTGCACTGTGCCCTCTCAACCACAAAGAACTAGGACAGAAACCCACCTCCTTAACTTTAATTAGCTACATGTTGTTAGACCTGGCACCTTGGCTTGGGTCTCACTTCCATTTTTTGCCGTTGCCCCATGTATTTTTGCTGGTGTTAGATGCTCTGGGCACTGTGCCATTGCTCTCCAGTGCCACAGTGCAAGTGCTCCCTGTTGTAAATTGATGTATTGATTAGTGACTCCATGATTGGCTGGTTTACCTGTCAGACCCTAGTACAGTGCACTGAGTGTGCCCAGGACTTGTAAACCAAATGCTACTGGTGGGCTTGCAGCACTGAGGGTGCCACCCACAGAAGCAGCCTGTAAAAGTGTGTCTCAGGTCTGCCATTACAGAGCCTGTGTGCAGTTTGATACTGCCATGCTGACTGAGCAAGTGCACCCACTTGCCAGGCCCTAAACCTTCCCTTGTCTTCATATCAGACACCATATTGGTAGGCCGAAGGGCAGGACGCATTTTAAGTATTAGGTAGGACAAGCCCTGGTGTGTGTGGCATGTCCTAATAGTGAATAACAGCCATTTTCGTTTTTCATAATTGCAAGGCTACCTATTCCCCATGGGCCAGAATGGGCAGTTTGATTATTACGTCTTATAATCCTAACTGACTCAGGGAACTAAGTAGAAATTCAAGGTTAGTATGCCTGTACACAGAATGATAAAATACATATTTTAGTGAAGTTGATTTTGACATTCTTGGTTTGAAAATACCACTTTTAGAAAGTAGGTATTTTCTTGTCCAACTATCCAAGCCTGCCTCTACTAGGTTGTGTATTCCTTGTCAGGAGTTTGAGTGACAGGGGCTGGGGGATTCCAGGAGACAGGGTGGGTCAGCCCAGTGGTGAATAGAGAGATCTGCATCTAGATGGGAGGGAGGAGTTGCACCTGGGACCTGAATAGGACTGTGCTTTCCCTCCACAATGCTGGCTCCACCTCCTGATGCCTCAGCCCTGCAATGTGAAAGGAAAGAAGGAGTCATGTCAACAGAGTGCTACAGGACTGACCAGAACTGGTGTGGACTAGGCAAAGGCCTCTCTGCCTTCAGAGCACAAAGAGAAACTGTGTGTAAAAGAGGGGACTCAGACCCCTGAGAATTAGATCACTTTGGACAACATGAAGAAACCTTTGTGAGGAGGGAAACCAGAGAGCCTGAGGAGAGACTATCCCTAAGCTGAAGTGCTGCTTGGGGGATTGGCCTGCAGTGGTTGCCTGACTGCCGAAGAAAGGAGAGAGGAACTTTGTGTACTTTATTTCAACGTGTAAGGATCTCCAAGGGCTTGAAAAAAGAGCTTGCCTCCTGCTGTAGTCTCAGGGACAACAGACTTCACCCACCAGCACCCCAAGAGTTCTTTGGAAGTGCCTGCAGTTGTGCTGGACTTTCTGAGGAACTGTGTGTCGCAAGGGGATGGAAGCGCGACTCAAGAACAGGAAGCGTGTTGCAGAACTGCCGCTGCCGCTTCACAACACGAAGCGCCTTGCATCGCCGGAGAAGAGGATAGACGTCGCAGCAGACGCCGCCGCATCACCGGAAACAGTGTCGCAGAAGAATCATGAGTCACCGCAGGGCCACCGAAGCGTCTCGCATCGCTAGGGTAGAAGACAGACGTCACAGCAGACGCCGGCGCATCCCTGGGAAGTGTGTTGCAGGGCCTGTCGCGACTCATCGCCGGAGAAGAGGATCGACTTTGAAGCAGACGTCGCCGCATTACCGAGAAGAGTGTTGCAGGGCTGGCCGTGGCTCATTGTGGTAGCAACTCGCATTGCCAGGGTAGAGAATCGACGTCACAGCAGATGCCGCTGCATCACTGGGAAGCGTGTCGCAGGGCCTGTCTCGGCTCGTATCATGTGAAGCATCTCGCATCGCCGGAGAAGAGGATCGACATCACAGCAGATGCCGCCGCATCACCGAGAAGCATGTTGCATCAAGAAGAAAGCGCCATCTTGGTTTCTTTGTACCAGATTTTCAACGCATCACCGTCGTTGCAACAATTTTGTTGTATTGTGCTACGCATCTTAAGGTACATTGACTCAAAGTGTTCCATTTTAAGATCTAAAGAAAACTAAGCTAATGCTACCATTTTAAGTACAGTATAGTGGATTTTTGTCATTTATGGTCTTGAGTTAAATCTATATAAAAGATACTTATTTTTAATATACAACTTGTGTGGTGTCCATCTGTAGAGTTGTCACTTGGTTACTGTATGTGTTCACAAATGCTTTACACACTGCCTCTGAGATGGGCCTGTCTGCTCGTGCCAAGCTACAAAGGGGGTGAGCAGGGGTTATTTTAGGAGTGTATCCCCCTTACCCTGACTAGAGGCAAGGGTCCCTATTTGTCACAAGTACCTACCTGTGCCAATTAGAGACCCCCAAATCTAACACATGTCCATAAAGGCCTATCCTCAAATCCTTCCAGGATACCCGTCATATATACATTGTTTCTTGACGATCGGTCCTCCGGGACTACTTCCATTTTTAATAGCAATTTAAAGCCTGCACTGAGCTCCTTTAATTATACTGTGTCTTACAGCTCAGAGACCGTTCCTGCTGCATCCTACATTACTTGGCACAGCAAAACACAGTTCCTAACATAACTAGGTCCAAAATTAATTTAACCAATTTAGTTATCTGACAAGAGTTTACGTACTTCATGACTGCATCAGTGGTGTATCTTGGTTTACAGCTGCTTTCATGGATAAACTTGCATGAAATTATCAATCTTCCCTTCAAGCACACTGCGTCCTCCTTTGTCTCTTACTATGTTCAGCCTCTTGTAGCCACTGGCTAGAGGCTCAATTGGGTCCTGGCTCAGCCCAGTGGAGTATTTATTTCTCCCCTAGTGCTAATGAATGTTTGAATGTGCCCTCCTGCCTGTACTCGAGAGCTACATTGAACTGCATGAGTGGCTATTTTACAATATCAGCCTTCTGTGTCCTTTCTGCTACCTCCCCCCCCCCATGTGTCCCACTCTAATATGCCAACACTGCAAGTGTTAACCCAATAAATTATCCGTTGGATTTTCCAATGCTTGTTATCGATACATTGCATAGCTCATCACGAACAGCAGCATAGTTTACTGTTCATGATTTTCAACACATTCTCTTATCGGCTGAACTGAAGCCCACGAGTGACAGACTGCTTGAAGTGGACAAGCCATCTACTATATTGGACCTATAATGAGACTACTTCGCTAATTCAAGCCAATGACTAGCTCTCCCTGATTTGCCATGTCTTAGTCTGTTGATTTTGTTGATGAGTGTCCCTTCACATATTTCCTGTGTAAATCTTTTATGCTGTTTCCTGCAAATGAACTCACTAGGGATCTCGGACACTATACAGGATGCCACTCTGGCCTTGATCAGACGACCAAGTGTAAAAAACAAGGACCCCCTGAACAGTGATTTGTTCAATTCCTAGGCCAGGGAAAATCAATTCAAGTAAAAAACCTCATAGGCAATTAATCAATGGAAACAAGTCAATAAGGGAAGGATCAGCGTGGAGAAGCGTGGCTCAGTGGTTAGAGGCGACAGACCCGGAAGCTGAGATCGACAATTCTCGCTCTGGTGCCTACTCAACCCACGGGGTCACACTCTGCGACTCTGGGCAATAGCTTGCTTAATCTCCACTACGGCCCCTCGCGGCGGGATGCCTGGCTTTCACCTTGTGGACACCCTGCCGGGGTTTCTCACAGGGGAATACCAGGACGGGTTCCCTAAGCAAGCGCCGGGACGCTCACGGGCAGCCGTGCGCTTTACAAATCCAGCACATTTACATTTACATCAGGAAACAGAATATATATAAAAAAACAATCATTTTAATTACATCAATTAAAAACAAATTCAAAAAAAGTGTATTGTAACACATTACATACAATTAAAATAAATCACATAAAAAGGTGGGGGTTTTTTAAAAAAAAAGGGGAGAATCAATACGATTTGTGCCACTAATCGTATTGATTCTCCCCTTTTTTTAAAAAAAAAACCTTTATGTGATTTATTTCAATTGTATAACTGTATGTAATGTGTTACAATACAATTTTTTAGAAACATGTTTTAATTGATGTCATTAAAATTATTGTTTTTTATATATATTCTGTTTCCTGATCCTTCCCTTATTGACTTGTTTCCATTGATTAATTGCCTAGGAGGTTTTTTACTTGACTTGATCAGACGACCTACATTACCAGTACTTCAACTACCGGGTTCTGCACTACAGCACTCCCTTCCATCCTCTAAGTCGGATGATGCATTTCTTCATCTGCCTACATCACTATCAGCATTCCTTCACCAGAAATGTTCAAGCATTTCTGCTCCATTGTATTCCAAGCTGGTTCCTCTGCAATGGGTACAATCAATGGGTCACTTCAGAGGCCAGCCTGCTTTCTTCTTCTACTGTATACTCAGCAAAACCAAAGCGATCAAGTCAAGCAGGAACTTCAGCAAAAACACCTACTGACAAATCAGTATAGACAGTGTCTGGAGGAAAACAATTTTCCTATCTGAAATTTCTGATGATTTATTCATTTTCTGCAGTTACATTTAGAGAGGACTTTTTCCAGATTACTTGAGTCAGGCAGATGCTGCAGTGCATTGCTTCTTAGCAGTTTGCTAAGTAATAGTTATTAAACTGCCATCACAAATCCAATTTTACTTCTTGAACACCTAACTGAGGACAAACAGAATAGTGGCTTTCCACTGACTGGAAACCCCCTCTCTTTTTTCACGCTGAGTAACGACATGAACATTCATGGTCTAGCCGTTTTATTTATTCGACTTCATACATTTGCAAATACTGCAGAGCTTTTCTTTTCCTCAGTGAATGATAGACATTCTTTCTGATGGATCGTTCAACTGGTACATATTTTTTACATAAGCACTTAGTGGAAACCGGACTAAATCAGATTTTTTTTTAGCTGACATAACCCATCAAGAGACCTTAAACAACATCACGAGGGACCCTTTCGGACTCCTAGAGGTATGTCATCCTTGAAAGTATGTGATTTACTTGTACTGACGAACTCACTTCCAGTATTACTTTCATGCCCTCATCCAGACACAAAGCAGCAGGCTGAACACGTATAATATGTACTCCTAAAAGCAACTCAAATTTAGAAACCAACAACTGTGACATACAGAGTGAAATTGAAAAGCCAGTAATAAATCCTAATGAGATGATCCATGAATTAGAAAGATTACCAAAGGTCAGCACTTGTTCTTCTAAAGCAGAAATCTTTAAACTTTGTACTGCCGAGCACCACAATAAAAAAAACATGTTTTTATGTGAGGCCCCGCTTAACTCGGACTTACAGAAGTAAGAGGATAAAATGGTGGGGAGAGCAGATGATGTTGGAAGAAAAGATGTATTCTTTGCACATTTGGAATTTGCCATAGCAGACACAGGACTGCACACTCCGTTTGCAGCAGACCTTCTTTTTAGGTCGAAGCCTAGTCTGGTTTGCTAGACATCTTGGTGAAGTTCGGAAAGCTTCCCCGAGAATACATTGTGCCATTGCTTACTAATGGCTTTATGATTTGTAAGTCACATTTTCTTGATTCTATATTTGTTTTAGTCTGTCCAGCTTGAGTTTGTCCCTTCCATTGCCCATACCTTATTTACTATATCCTTCCGAGTGTTCCCTTTCTGTAAACAGGACTTTAAGTCTTGATCTTATCTCGTCATATTTGCTGTGCATTCAAAGAAGAAGGTCAAATGTCAGGCTTTATAATCCGAGGTAGCTTGGTGATTACGTTTCGTTCTCTGGCTTCAAAGGGAGATAAATTATGAGACAATCTTTCTGGGAAACAAAAGGTTTTTTTCAAGTACACTACGCAAAAGAGCTGTACTCATATTTCAGACTATATCAAAATAAGTAAAGTGAACATTAAGTTAATTTTTAAAAATTCTGATGGAAATAAATATTTAATAAATTATACCTTGTGCATTGCATACTTTTATCAGTAAAAACCGTATGTCTGTGCAAATGTAATGGTCATTTCATTTGCATATGTGTTGTCAGTTATGGCGGTGCGCTACCACACCATGCATATTCCACTTTGCCCCACTCCACTCTACTCTACACCATTCCACCCTACGCCTCTCTACTCTGCATCACTCTACTCTATGCCAATGGACTCTACCCCAACCTATTCTACTATGGACCACGGCACTCTTTGCCAAGGCACTCCACTTCATGGCACTCCACTCCATTCTGTACCACTGCACTCTGTACCCCTACACGCCACAGCAGTCTTCACTGCACCACTCCATACCACTAAACTCTGCTCTAACCACTGCACTTTAATCCAATGCACTCTATGCCACTCTACTCTACACCACTGCACTCTACGACAGTCTACTCTGCATCAAGTGCCACTGAATTCTACACCACTCTACTCTGCACCATTCAATCACAATGAACTTTACTCTGCATCTCTCTACTCTATGCCAGTGCACTCTACCCTGAACCACTCCACTCTGCTCCACTGAACTCTACTGCATTCTACGCCACTGCACTGTTCGTCACTACACTCTACCCCACTCTGCATGGCTCCACTCCAATCTACTCCACACCACTGCACTCAACTCTATGCCACTGTTCTCTACACCACTTCACTCTACTCTGAAACAATCTACTCTACCCCACTGCACTCTATGCCTCTGCGCCACTCTAAGCCACTCTGCTCTGCACCACTCTACTCTAAACCATTGCGTTCTACACCAATGTACTCTATATCACTTTACTCAAAACCAAGGCACTCTATGCCAACTACTCTGCACCACTGCATTCTACAACACTATACTCTAATCTGCAACAATCTACGCCACTATGTTCTACTCTGCACCACTGTACTGTATGCCACTGCTCTCTGCAGCACTCTACTCTGCAACAGTTTACTCTATGCCACTGCCCTCTATGCCAATTTACTCTAGAGTACTGACCTCTATGACACTCTTCTCTGCAAGACTGCACTCTTTGCCACTGAACTCTACGCCACTTTACACCTCTGCACTCTATCCTGCACCACTTCACTCTACTCTCAAACAATCTACTCAACAATCTACTCCACTCTACCCTGCTCTACTCCACTGTACTAGACTTTCTTTATTCAAGATTTCCATGAACAGAAAAGTCTTAAATGAACAAGTATGCAATGGTATAGTTAATATTTCTACTGCCTTCTTCAGGACAATACTAAAATGAGCTTGAGCCATACAAGTAGGTCCATCATAAGACAGAAACTTCATAACTAGTGACGTTTTTAGCTTAAAGGCCTTCTGTGGATACGCCAGCACACATGATTGAGTAAACTATTTGGGAAGCTAATTAGCTCTCTCACTGTCATTATCATTATACTCTGACTTAAGAGTGAAATGTGGAAAAGTCAGGGCCTCAGTGTGCCCAAAGAAATGAGCTACCCTTCTAAACTAATCACGCATTCATTTCTGCCGTTATGAAAATTTGACTATTTCAAATTTCAAAAGAAACATTCTTCTTTTGAGCTGTACTGAGGATGGGGTTGCCACAGCCAGATGCAACTTACCTTCTATACTAGTATAGTGGTGAAACAGAAATCAACTAAGATCATATATGGTTGAGCAGGTACCCTATCAACAGGGGAAGCAGAGTCAAGACACTGCACGCTCAGACATCTGCTTAGATTCTAGAGACTGCTGAAGTTGCTCCAGAGAGTGACTGGCTAATAAAAGCCATCACAGCCTGCTGAAAGGCTCCTTTCTATCTCCTGAGCAGAAGATGTCATAAGTGGAAGAGTTTACCTCTCAAATTTCCTGAAAAGTTGGTATAGTAACAGAAGACAATTTATTAGATGCACATATGTGTTTATATCTAGAAGAGTGGCTTTCTTGTAGTTTATAGGTGAACAGCTCATGGAACAAATGGAAGAATGAAATTGATCCAGGGACCTGAAAGGAGACTTCATTATTGAGTTCCTAAAGACATAAGGAGCATAGTCTCCCTCTCACAATCACTTCCTGTTGCATAGGAATACACAGCTCACAAGTCAAAGATCACACACCTTGCCCATACACTAAATACACAGGGCATGTGGGTACTCCCAAACAAACAACTGGTTCCATCATTTAGAATTGGAGGTAAAGACTGGTCGTTTTTGGGGGGAGGAGGAGGCGGGACATATCTCCCTTCACCCAGTGGAAAACAATCGGCAAACCGAGTGAAAAAACAATTGAGCAGATCTGTTTTGATCATGCCTCTTGTTGCCAGGGTTGACATCACTTTTGGATTCAGAGTGGCTTTGGCATGAGGGATTGGCTATGGCAGCTAAATATTTCTAAAATCGATTGAAGTGCCTGGAGAGGGTCTACTTGCACAATCTGGTAGAGAATCTAATAATTTGAAATAGAAACTATTTTTTGCAGCTTCTGGAACAAGAAAACTCATGTCTGTCCAAATTGCCACCATTTCAATGGATGTATCAGGACATTAGTGATGCTGCATTTATTTGCCAGGAAGAGAGGAGGGGTGCTTACAGAGAACTTTTATTTCAATTCATTAATGCCGGAGCGGGTTTGTTCAAGGCAAGATGAGGCATGAGAGCAGATCCGTTCCCTTTGCCTGCTCACCTGTAACTACACCTGGCATCATGCCCTAGAAAAATCTCTATTGTCTACATAAGATGATACCGAGCCAGGTCGCTGCTACAACCCCCTCCCCTTTTGAGTTATTTATTTCATATTTTTCTTTTCTCCTTTTCCTATATAAGAAGTTGAAGTTGTTATTGTTTATTATACCTGAAACAAAGTTATTACGCGCAAAAATCCGAAATGAATAGACACCCAAATGCTGCCACAAGTTCTCCAAGGGCCCAAATGAAAGTAACAGTAAAATGTATGCCACATAAATGTAAACCAAGCTTTCTTGTATCCCTATATACAACAAACAAAGAAAGGTGGATTTGCTTTTAGAGACCTGTACATCAGATACTGTCCCCTTATTATATCAAATTCTTCTGAATACTGAGTTCAAAGCATTATATATTGAGTGCAACTTTGGTGTTTGATGCTCATCCACCTAAGGCATCAAAAAAGACTTTCCGCCCACAAGAAGTGTAGCAGATAATCACATCAACAGTAACAAAACACCAGCGCACATCACATATGGTAACTTTCATCCTCTGTGCAGTCAGCACTTTTCTTCAATTAGTATTCTTGTCGGAACACTCTATTCCAATCCAAGAGTCACGTTGTGTAGAAAATTCAGACTATTTCTTTTAAAACACAATCCCTATATAGATGGCTCAGAGCAGAGATGTAGGACTAATGGAGGGACGTAGATTTACTGTAAACTTTCTATGTGCAACCTTGTTAATAAAGATAAGTATTTAAAAAAAACGACACCTGGCATCAGATAAAGGCTCTCCTACGGGATTTTGGCACTTTTAATCCAATGTTTTGAAATAGGTGCCTCTGAAGCCCAGAGAACTTTCCAGGCTGATCTACAAATTGTTACATAATAGAAAACTCCACAGCCATAATTGCTTTAAAGGAGCAGACGGAATTAGCCTAAAAGGCAGCCCGCGGCAGCCAGTATAGGAGACAGAAAAGTCAAATCTGGTCTGATAACTGCATTTCAAACAAAAGTTAATAAACGAGGATAACTTCAGGTGCAGGGTGTATAACTGAAGCAGGATATATAACTGAAGCGCAAACCATCACTAGATTTGTTGTTGATAGCTTCAGTTGTGTACAACTTAATTTTAGATAATGATATAGGGCAACAAATTACGTATGGTATGGGGACATATAACGCAAGAACCCGCCACCGACTTAAAAGTACAGTACCTACACTAACTGGGTGCGGGCCAGCATCTCACCAGATGGCTGGGGGAGTCCCTGAGATTACACACAATACATCCACTGTTATCCCTTTGAGCCCACTGGTACACTGACTTGCAGCGACCTAGCATAGAGCGGGAGTGGGAAGATATCCTAGTGAGTCCCATGCGCACCCCCTGAATCGCTAGATTCCGGCTAATCCAATACTAAATAGCACACAGAGCCTATTTGACACCAGCCAAAATCAATCAATGTTTCAAATCGTAACAATGCCAAATGCCCCAGATGTGATATGATTGGTGGAGGCCTTGTGCATATGCTATGGGCCTGCACAGCCATCCGATCGTATTGGGAAACAGTCACCAAATATTTAGCCCACTGCAAAGAACGCACGCTATAGTGGTCATGGGAGACATGTATATTAGGTCTGTATCAAAGGCCTAACAAAATATAAAGTGACAACCCGATACATAGAACTGGAACTTCTAGTTGCCAAACGGCTACTTACTCAGCGCTGGAAATCCCCTGAACCACCAGCCACGAAGACCTGGTTTAGATCGCTTGTCTGTTGGGCACAGACACAATGGGGACGCGGAAACAGCTGCCTGGTGGCAGAATGGGATGCAATATTGACAGACTTTGTACATCCTGGCAGGACTAGCCTGAAACTGAGGGGGCGGGGGGTGGGGGGGTCTCTCAAAGGGGCGTACCTTGAAACATTTATGCTAAAAATATGTGCTCAGCACAATGTGCGGCCCGACTGGTATGTTGCTGCTTCTGTTATTGCCTCCACATATATAATACAACAAGTAACATTATACCTACAACAAGCCAGGACTATTGGCTTTGTCAAAGTTTGTTAGTTGGATAAGATAAATATACTACATACATACATACATACAACTATGGCTTCGTTGTATACAATATTGAAAATGTTCTTGCGTGAGAGGTTGTGGCGGAATGGCTAGAGCTGCCAACTTTAGAGTGGGGGAAGCGGGTTTGAGTCTCAGCGTCGGTTAAACATCCTGTGTTTATGGGCAAATCACTTAATCGCCAGTGCTTACCAAAAAAATAAATATATATGTCCTAGTTGGTGCTCATGTAAAGCACTTCGAGTTTTGCAATATATAACTGCAAAAAAATAAAAGTTACATCAAAAACAGTGAACTGCTGTAAAGTTAAGTTTTGTTTTCCATTCTGATAGGGAGGACGAAAATGGAGAGACCGATAGCGACCCGTCTCGGCACCTGCCTTGAAGAACTGCCGGTGGTCAGCACCTGCCAAACCCGGCCCACTTAAAGCTCTGGGTATATAGCAAGAGACGTATTAAAGTGAGCATAGTAGTCAGCAGATGAAACACACAGGGCTGTAGGTGTAGTGTGCGACTCACACTTGAACAAGCTGCTTATGGACGGTTCAAGATGTAAGGGTGGCGATATGTATGTGCATAAATATTATGTAATAAAAGTGCGAAGGTGACAGTGGGGTAGGCAGCATACAGCGGTGATATATAATTGCTGCTATAGAATGCTATATTAATCAAGAAAAGGAAGGAGGAAAAATGTTCTGTTTTCTTACTGCACCAATGTTATGTTGCATAATGTTTACATTACCTAGGCATCACAACTAGTATGTGCACACTAGACACAGCTCTGCAAAAACCGATCGAAGTTAATTGTCCTGTAAACTAGCGCAAAAATGTCTATATACGTAAATTTAATTATGTGTTTGATGTAAGACCTGACATGAATAAAAACAAATATTCAATAAAACAAATTTAAACCCCCCCCCAACAAAATGATGTAGGGCAACGAGTTGGAATTCCTCATTTATAAAGTAATGTGAAATTATATAGAAATATTACTGGTAGAAATATTACTCATATAAAAGCAGATCTTAACTTTAGTTACAAGGTCCACTGGGTGCCTTTTAAAAAGGTCAACTTCGTTGGACATGTAAACTTGCTTTGGGAATGCTGAACCATGCTATGGGGACGTGCTGCTGCATTAGGCATAGCTCGCCTGAGTTTTTCAACTTTTGATGCGTGACCACAGCGCCCGCCTGTAAGAGTGGGCCCGTCAAGAGAGGTCAGTGCGCTAGTTACCCCTCGCCCCGTCACGCAATGCTACTACCGCACAAGGCAAGCCCATCTGCGCCTGTCAGCGTCCCGGAGGAGGCCTGTCGCACCGGGAGATGGGACATTTACAGGCCATGCTCCTTAATACTTGGTCCCTGAAAAAACATGCCCTCCAAAGTTATGATCTCTTAGTGGACACGAGCCCGCATCTTCTGTTCTAATCCTACTATTGCTCTGGTCATTCCCTGCGGATATCAGATTATTAGAAAGGACCGGCTAGAGGGTACTGACGGAGGCATTGCCATCATTTAAAAAAAATACATTTTCCTGTAAGACAGTCTCGACAGAAGAGGTGGAAGGAGCCGAAAGACTTGGGTTCCATGTGGTGGTATCTGCGCATCAATCACTTGCAGGCATCGTAATCTATAAACCCAGTGGTCCTGCTGGTTGGTTCCTAGAGTCTATCAGCAATGTGATTCTCCCTTGGTCACCAAATTCAAACACTGTTTGTTGCTAGATTATTTTCATATCCACATGGACAAATCAACTGAACAAGAGTCCACTAAGTTACAGGAATCTTTCGATATCTTCAAGTTGTACCCCTATGTTCATCACCCTACTCATGAGAAGGGTCACATCTTGGATCAGATACTCTCCACCGAAAAAATAGAAACTGCCCCTCCCCTTCCCCTTGTATGTCCTGATCACTTCCTTTTCAACGTTACGATTATTTAGGATAGAACCAAACCACCCTAAATTTTACGGGAAGTCCTGCACGAGTAGCTTTAGACCATTCCACCAAATTACGCCTGATGCCCATGAGATCTGCCCTCAGTAACGATCCGATTCCTTTAAGTGGGAATGGAAAACTGGCTTCAGCTCCATACCTGCGAACTCGCACCCCCATCGTCGCGTTCTGCTAAGGCCGCTCATGGTTCTCCGAAGCCCTCAGGAAAAGTAAGAGAACCTGCAAACGCCTGGAGAGGTCTTGGCGGAAGAATTTTGATTTTCTCAGCGAAAATTGACCTGGCAGTTAATAAAGTAAAGACATTTTCAAAATAGTAAAAAAGTTCTCATCTCCGAGCACGTACTGTACCTGGGCATACCGGATTACCTACTAACACGGATGCAGGTTGTCCAGCTGCAGCAGCAAGGGCAATTCTCATGCTCGGCCCTAGAACACGGATGTCCCCTCATCTGAAATCTCTGCACTGGCTGCCGATGCGCAAGAGGATTCGCTTTAAGGCGGTGGTTCTGGCCTTTAAAGCTCTCCATGGAACAGGTGTTTCTAACATCAGGAAAATAGTCCAGTCTTACTGTCCGCTCCGAACTCGGAGGTCATCATCACTGCAGCAGGTGATTATTCCCAAGTTTTCCCGTACTCGAATAGGCGGACGCTCCTTTCAGGTGCAAGCCGCTCAACTCTGGAACAGTCTGCCCCTGGCACTCAGGCAGATTCAGGACCATCTCACTTTTAGAAAGTCACTGAAAACTTGGTCATTCTAGCAATAACACGCACACCAAACTCTTGCCAGCACATTGTCAGCCCGGCCAGGTGGTCTTTCAGCACCGGGACACTTATAGAGTAGATGTGAGCTTTTTAAGTACCTAATTAACATAACAAAGTCATATAAAGTATTCAGAGCCTAGGTTATCGGAACTATTATTTTTCTACATACTTTCTCACATATCAGTACTATGTAAATATTTCAAATGATGCACACATGCTTGCTGAATAATTTTAAGCTTTGAAATGTTCACTGAAAAATAAATAGATACAAATAAATTACGTACCCTCATCTTCTCGGTTTTCTAGGGGCACACTCCAAGCTATTAAGTTTCTTGCAGTGCGTCCTTCTTCCGCCACTATTTTCCTCACTTTGTCATGGCTGTTGGAGCGCTGGAATGAAGCCTAAACATGAAAGAGGGAAATATATTAGATACATTTAACGTGGTCCGGGTAACAGCAAGAGTCAGTCTCCAAAACAGGGTTCGTTAAATGAGTAAACTAATGGTAATACTTTGATTTGTCTAGTATTTCAGAGTACGCTAATATGCGTCAGACTGTGGCACGGGATAATTTAAAATGCCTTTTGTTTGAATTCTTTACCGATTTTCAAAACCATGACAAGCCATGCTTGGGTGGGAGGCTGTAGAAGGGCCTGCAGGAACCAAACCAGCAGTGTTTCTTGGAGCTTATCATTCAGACCTCAATCGCTCAGCAACCTCTAACTCCCTGGGCCACAGAGCCGACATCGAAGTGCAGGCTGCAGGCTTTACGAACGTGGAGCCTCTTTTGGAAGTGGTTTGGGTAGAGCAGCGACAAAGAAGTCCTCTCTTCTTCTCTGGCCTAAACAGAGGTATAGTGTGAAATACTTACTGAAAGAAGTCCCAGGCCAGAAGTTGCAACACAGAGGAGGCGGAGGCCCAAGGTGAGAGCATTGCGCTGCCGAGGCAACATGGATTTACAAGGTGCACTGGGGACAGTTGTAATAAAAAGATTGAGACACTGAGATTGCGCCTTAACCAGGGGCTTTAAAACAAAAATAATAATAATAATAATAATATGGCACACCTTGGCGGGCAGCTGGAGATGGACATCACCAGTGATGAGACTCTGACTCTCGAGGTTACCCACTGGTGAGACCAGGAAGTTCAGAACACCTCCAGTCTTGAATGGATCCCCAATTCTGAATGAGTGGCAAAAGCACTCCAAACACTCACTAACACAGCACCACCTGCACAATGAGTTCTGGACTGAAGTCTCACACCTGCAGTTGGTCTTTCAGACCTTGTTACCTCCGTGCTCCATGGCAGACAGGAGGCAGAGCACAGAGGATTTCCATTAGTTTAGATCAAAGGGAAGTAAGTCTGCAACAGCCCTGCATGTGAAGCAGAGTTGACAGTATTGGCCCTGCATGGGAAGCAGAGTTGACAGTATTGGCCCTGCATGTGAAGCAGGGTTGACAGTATTGGCCCTGCATGTGAAGCAGAGTTGACAGTATTGGCCCTGCGTGTGTAGCAGAGTTGACAGTATTGGCCCTGCATGTGACGCAGAGTTGACAGTATTGGCCCTGCATGTGAAGCAGGGTTGACAGTATTGGCCCTGCATGTGAAGCAGAGTTGACAGTATTGGCCCTGCGTGTGAAGCAGAGTTGACAGTATTGGCCCTGCATGTGAAGCAGAGTTGACAGTATTGGCCCTGCATGTGAAGCAGAGTTGACAGTATTGGCCCTGCATGTGAAGCAGAGTTGACAGTATTGGCCCTGCATGGGAAGCAGAGTTGACAGTATTGGCCCTGCATGTGAAGCAGAGTTGACAGTATTGGCCCTGCATAGGAAGCAGAGTTGACAGTATTTGCCCTGCGTGTGAAGCAGAGTTGACAGTATTGGCCCTGCATGTGAAGCATAGTTGACAGTATTGGCCCTGCATGTGAAGCAGAGTTGACATTATTGGCCCTGCAGGTGAAGCAGAGTTGACAGTATTGTAGGCCAGAAATCTGACCTGACTGAAAACTGTGAAAATATGGAGAAAGCTCAGAGAGCGACTGAAGACAAGATGGACGGGGGCAACAGACAAGGAGGCAAGTGTGGAACAATAGCAAGGGAAATTGGGAAACGGCCTTTACAATGACTCCTCGAAGGACCTGAACCACCACTCCTTAACAAGAACCTAAACCTCAATCACGAGTCTTTTAACCACTAATGCATTTACAACCAAGTCTTAGCCTCTTAACCGCAGCGCAAATTCTCCCGCAGTGCGGGAGAATTAATGAGTGGGCGCAGCTGCATCGGCCAACAGACCGGCGCAGCACCAGCGAGGTAGTGCTTGCGACGGCCGTTGGCACGACGCGAGCCCGGAATGGGTTAACGACCAATAATACTAAGTTAAAATGACCTCATAAGGCCAGTAGAGGGCACTCTTTGATTATATATGACAGATGTATAAAAAATACATAGTAAAAAAATACATTAAAATATAAGTATTCTGGTAAGTATTAAAGGTAAGTATTACGTGTATATATATATATATATATAGTTGCAAGAGTATGTTTAAAGGTTATGGGCGAGTATGGTTTTTTGATGGGAGTTATTTTTTAAGTTTTGGGTGGGCATGGGATTTTAAGTGCCAAGTGTAATTTTAGGGTTCAGGTTGGGTATGGCGTTTGGGATTGCAAGGGTAATTTTAGGGTGTGTATAGTTTTTGGGTGGCAAGGGTAATATTAGGATTTAGGGTACGTATGGGTCTTTGGGATTGCAAGGGTATTTTTTAGGATAGGTATGGATTTTTTAGGGTGGGTGTGGGTTTTTGGGTGGCAAGGGTAATTTAGGGTGGGTATGGTTTTTTGAGTGGCAAGTGTATTTTTAGGGTTAAGGGTGGGTGTGGGTTTTTGGGCGAGAAGGGTCATTTTAGGGTAGGCAAAGGTTTTTTGGATTGCAAGGTTTTTTTTAAGGTTTGGGGTTGGGTGTAGGTGTTTGGGTGGAAAGGGATTTTAGAACATTAATAGTGACCATAGGGCAGGGTGTTTGGGTCT